>NC_087395.1:9950000-9952500 GCF_031307605.1 Tribolium castaneum | reverse complement strand
ACATCAAAGAAACTGAAAACCCCTTATTCAGGCACAGAAATTCGAATTACGTTTCAGTCTGGACAAAAGCTGCTTATTTTAGACGATCCTTTGTTTTGAACACGAAAACTTACATTAAAAAGATTAAAAACGTTTTATTCTGGCTGAAAACTGCAAATTATATATTACTCTAGATAAAAGCAATTTATCCTGATTACTCCTTTACTTAGAATAGAGTAAACTTGTATAAAATTTAATGAAAACTTTAAATTTAGTCTCAAAGAAATAATTTACGTTATAGTTTTGACCAGCACTGTTTATTTCAAACGAATTTATGATTCGAAACTAATGAACTTTTATGGGGCAGATGCAAAACCACATATTACCATATAAAGCGTTGTTTTAAAGCAAAGTATTACCTTTTGCAACAAGAAATTTCACGTCAAAGAAACTGAAAACTTCGTATCCATGCATAAATATCGAATTACGTATCAGTTTAGGCAAATACAGCTTATTTTAAACGATTCATTGCTATAAACAAGAAAAATTTTATCAAGCATATTGAAAACGTCTTATTCTCGAAAATAAGAGCAAATTATGTATCAGTTTTGACAAAAGCGGATTACTCTGTTTGATTCTATGCTTAGAGTAGAGTAAACTACTATAAAACGTAATGAAAACTCTATATTCAAGTTTAAAAGAACAAATTACGTTATAGTTTTGGCAAAAAAATAATATTTCGGACGATTACATACTTCGAAGTAAGCAAACTTTAATTGAACAAGTGCAAAAGCTAATACTTTGCTTTAAAATAACGATTTATGTGGTAATATGGTATTTTGCATCTGTCCTATAAAAGTTTACTCGTTTCGCTCCATTGAATCATTCGAAAGAAATTATTTTGACACAACGAAAATAATTTGTTTTTGTTTAAACTGTAACATAAATCGCTTTTATAAAACGAACTAAGACGTTTGGCATCTGTTTATTGAAAGTTTTCTCGTTTGGGGGCATAAAATCGTTTGAAATTATCAGTTCTGGTCAAAACTATAACGTAAATTATTTCTTTGTATCACTTTAAAGATTTGCGTTATAGTCTTGACGAGAACTGTTAATTTCAAACGATTCTATGCTTTGAAACCAGTATACTTTCACTGAACAGAGGCAAAACGTCTGATTTCGCCTTTAAAAAACGATTTATGTCACAGTTTGGATTAAAACCAATGATTTTCGTTTATTCATTGTTACAAACAAGAAACCTTACATCAAAGAAACTGAAAACCTCTTATTCAGGCCCAGAAAATCAAATTACGTTTCAGTATAGACACAAATTGCTTATTTTAGACGATTCTTTCTTTTGAACACGAAAACTTACATTAAAAAGATTAAAAACGTCTTATTCTGGCTCAAAACTGCAAATTATGTTTTACTTTGGATAAAAGCAGTTTATCCTGATTACTCCTTTGCTTAGAATAGAGCAAACTTGTATAAAACTTAATGAAAACTTTAAATTTCGTCTCAAAGAAATAATTTACGTTATAGTTTTGACCAGAACTGTTAATTTCAAACGATTTTATGCCCCCAAACGAGAAAACTTTCACTAAACAAATGCCAAACGTCTTAGTTCGTTTTATAAAAGCGACTTATGTAACAGTTTAAACAAAAACAAATTATTTTCGCTGTTGTTGTGTTAAAATAATTTATTTCGAATGATTCAATGGAGCGAAACGAGTAAACTTTTATAGGACAGATGCAAAATACCATATTACCACATAAATCGTTATTTTAAAGCAAAGTATTAGCTTTTGCACTTGTTCAATTAAAGTTTGCTTACTTCGAAGTATGTAATCGTCCGAAATATTTTTTTTTGCCAAAACTATAACGTAATTTGTTCTTTTGAGCTTAAATATAGAGTTTTCATTACGTTTTATAGTAGTTTACTCAACTCTAAGCATAGAATCAAACAGAGTAATCCGCTTTTGTTAAAACTGATACATAATTTGCTCTTATTTTCGAGAATAAGACGTTTTCAATATGCTTGATAAAATTTTTCTTGTTTATAGCAAGGAATCGTTTAAAATAAGCTGTATTTGCTTAAACTGATACGTAATTCGATATTTATGCATGGATACGAAGTTTTCAGTTTCTTTGACGTGAAATTTCTTGTTGCAAAAGGAAATACTTTGCTTTAAAACAACGCTTTATATGGTAATATGTGGTTTTGCATCTGCCCCATAAAAGTTCATTAGTTTCGAATCATAAATTCGTTTGAAATAAACAGTGCTGGTCAAAACTATAACGTAAATTATTTCTTTGAGACTAAATTTAAAGTTTTCATTAAATTTTATACAAGTTTGCTCTATTCTAAGCAAAGGAGTAATCAGGATAAACTGCTTTTATCCAAAGTAAAACATAATTTGCAGTTTTGAGCCAGAATAAGACGTTTTTAATCTTTTTAATGTAAGTTTTCGTGTTCAAAAGAAAGAATCGTCTAAAATAAGCAATTTGTGTCTAGACTGAA
>NC_087395.1:9930000-9947500 GCF_031307605.1 Tribolium castaneum | reverse complement strand
AAAGTCACTAAAGTCTTAGAGTTGTCTTTAGTCGTCATATTAATAACAATAACATTTATAATAACGATACTAGTAGTACTAAATTTGCTTATATGCAAGCGCTTAATTAAGGTAACAGTTTTTTTGTTTTTTGCTTATATCTCGAAAACAGTTACTCCTATCAATTTTTACTTTTTCACCAAAATTAAAGGTGATAAAATTTCCTACAAAATAGTTATTTGCATTTTTCATGTAGAACTAACCATAAGCGAGATATAAGTTTGAAAATAATTAATAATTAAAAAAAAGTGTTTTAACAGAAAATGTCTTGTGATTTATAATACACTTAATTTATTGGGTCCAATACTTTATTAGAAGAAAAAAGAGGTGACATAAAAATTACCAAAGCCTTCAGAGTCGTTTTTAGTCGTCATATTAATAACAATAACATTAATAATAATAATAATGCTGCATTTTCGTCTTCGTCTCAAACATTGAAAACTGAATTACATTTTTGTTCAGTAACAGTTACAGTTTTCTTATTGGTTTTTTGCTTATATCTCGAAAACAGTTACTCCTATCAATTTTTATCTTTCTTTCAGAATTAAAGCTGATAAAATTTCCTACAAAATGGTTATTTGCATTTTTCTTGTAGGACCAACCATAAGCGAGTTATAGAGTTGGATATAAATAATATTTAACAAAAACTTGCTTTAAAATAAAATGTTTGAAAAACTAAAATTAAACTAAATTAATTGTGTCTAACACTTTAGTAGAGGAAAAAGGAGAAGACATAAATGTCACTAAAGGTTTCAGAGTCGTCTTTAGTCGTCATATTAATAGCAATAACATTAATAATAATACTACTAATAGTACTAAATTTGCTTACATGCAAACGCTTAATTAAGGTAACAGTTTTTTGCTTTCTTGCTTATATCTCGAAAATAGTTACTTATATCAATTTTTATCTTTTTACTAAAATTAAAGCTGATAAAATTTTCTACAAAATAGTTGTTTGCATTTTTCATGTAAGACTAACCATAAGCGAGATATAAGTTTAAAAATTATTAATATTTAAAAAAAAAGTGCTTTAACAGAAAATGTCTTGTGATTTAAAATACACTTAATTTATTGGGTCCAATACTTTATTAGAAGAAAAAGGAGGTGACATAAAAGTCGCTGAAGTCTTCAGAGTCGTTTTTAAATGCTGCATTTTCGTCTTCGTCTCAAACATTGAAAACTGAATTACATTTTTGTTCAGTAACTGTAACAGTTTTTACTTTGGTTTTTTGCTTATATCTCGAAAACAATTACTCCTATCAATTTTTATCGTTTTTTCAAAATTAAAGCTGATAAAATTTCCTACAAAATAGTTATTTGCATTTCTTTTGTAAGACCAACCATAAGCGAGTTATAGAGTTGGATATAAATAATCTTTAACAAAAATTTGCTTTAAAATAAAATGTTTGAAAAACCGAAATTAAACTAAATTAATTGAGTCTAACACTTTAGTATAGGAAAAAGGAGAAGACATAAAGGTCACTAAAGTCTTCAGAGTCGTTTTTAGTCGTCATATTAATAACAATAACATTAATAATAATAATACCAATAGTACTAAATTTGCTTATAAAAATGTAATTCAGTTTTCAATGTTTAAGACGATGACGAAAATGCAGCATTTACAAACGACATTAAGACTTCAGTGACCTATATGTCACCTCTTTTTTCTTCTAATAAAGTATTGGACCCAATAAATTAAGTGTATTTTAAACCACAAGACATTTTCTGTTGAAGCACTTTTTTTTTAATTTTAATTATTTTCAAACTTATATCTCGCTTATGGTTAGTCCTACATGAAAAATGCAAATAACTATTTTGTAGAAAATTTTATCAGTTTAATTTTAGTAAAAAGATAAAAATTGATAGGAGTAACTGTTTTCGAGATTTAAGCAAGAAACCAAAAAACTGTTACCTTAATTAAGCGCTTGCCAACTAAATTAAGTGTATTTTAAATCACAAGGCATTTTCTGTTAAAGCACTTTTTTTTAATTATTAATTATTTTCAAACTTATATCTCGCTTATGGTTAGTCCTACATGAAAAATGCAAACTACTATTTTGTAGGAAATTTTATCAGCTTTAATTTTAGTAAAAAGATAATAAAAATTCATTGGAGTAACTGTTTTCGAGATATAAGCAAGAAACCAAAAAACTGTTACCTTAATTAAGCGTTTGCATATAAGCAAATTTAGTACTTTTAGTATTATTATTATTAAATGCAAAAAAAATGCAAAAAACTATTTTGTAGGAAATTTTATCAGTTTTAATTTGAAAGAAAGATAAAAATTGATAGGAGTAAATGTTTTCGAGATATAAGCAAAAAACCAAAGTGAAAACTGTAACAGTTACTGAACAAAAATGTAATTTAGTTTTCAATGTTTAAGACGAAGACGAAAATGCAGCATTTACTGTCACCTCTTTTGTCTACTAATTAAGTATTGGACCCAATAAATTAAGTGTATTTTAAATCACAAGACATTTTCTGTTAAAGCACATTTTTTTTTAATTATTAATTATTTTTAAATTTATATCTCGTTTATGGTTAGTTCTACATGAAAAATGCAAATAACTATTTTGTAGGAAATTTTATCAGCTTTAATTTTAGTGAAAAGGTAAAAATTAATAGGAGTAATTGTTTTCGAGATATAAGCAAGAAACTGTTACCTTAATTAAGCGCTTGCATATAAACAAATTTAGTAATATTATTATTATTATTATTAATGTTATTGTTATTAATATGACGACTAAAAACGACTCTCAAGACTTTGGTGACTTTTATCTCTTTTCCTTTTTCCTCAAGTAAAGTGTTAGACAAAATTAATTTAGTTTAATTTCAGTATTTCAAACATTTTATTTTAAAGCAAATTTTTGTTAAATATTATTTATATCTATCTCTATAACTCGCTTATGCTTGGTCCTACAAGAAAAATACAAATAACTATTTTGTAGGAATATTTATCAGCTTTAATTTTAGTAAAAAGATAAAAATTGATAGGAGTAACTGTTTTCGAGATATAAGCAAGAAACCAAAAAACTGTTACCTTAATAAAGCGCTTGCATATAAGCAAATTTAGTACTATTAGTATTATTATTATTAATGTTATTGTTATTAATATGACGACTAAAAACCACTCTCAAAACTTTGGTGACTTTTATGTATTCTCCTTTTTCCTCAACTAAAGTGTTAGTCTTAATTAATTTAGTTTAATTTCGGTTTTTCAAACATTTTATTTTAAAGCAAATTTTTGTTAAAGATTATTTATATCCAACTCTATACCTCGCTTATGGTTGGTCCTACAAAAAAAATGCCAATAACTATTTTGTAGGAAATTTTATCAGCTTTGATTTTGAAAGAAAGATAAAAATTGATAGGAATAACTGTTTTCGAGATATAAGCAAAAAACCAATAAGAAAACTGTAACTGTTACTAAACAAAAATGTAATTCAGTATTCAATGTTTGAGACAAAGACGAAAATGCAGCATTTAAAATTGACTCTGAAGACTTCAGTGACTTTTATGTCACCTCCTTTTTCTTCTAATAATGTATTGGACCCATTAAATTAAGTGTATTTTAAATCACAAGACATTTTCTGTTAAAGGACTTTTTTTTAAATATTAATAATTTTCAAACTTACATCTCGCTTATGGTTAGTCCTACATGAAAAATGCAAATAACTATTTTGTAGGAAATTTTATCAGCTTTAATTTTGATAGAAAGATAAAAATTGATAGTAGTAATTGTTTTCGAGATATAAGCAAAAAACTAAAGTAAAAACTGTTACAGTTACTGAACAAAAATGTAATTCAGTTTTCAATGTTTGAGACGAAGACGAAAATGCAGCATTTAAAAACGACTCTGAAGACTTCAGCGACTTTTATGTCACCTCCTTATTCTTCTAATAAAGTATTGGACCCAATAAATAAGTGTATTTTAAATCACAAGACATTTTCTGTTAAAGCACTTTTTTTTAAATATTAATAATTTTCAAACTTACATCTCGCTTATGGTTAGTCCTACATGAAAAATGCAAATAACTATTTTGTAGGAAATTTTATCAGCTTTAATTTTAGTAAACAGATAAAAATTGATAGGAGTAACTGTTTTCGAGATATAAGCAAGAAACCAAAAAACTGTTACCTTAATAAAGCGCTTGCATATAAGCAAATTTAGTACTATTAGTATTATTATTATTAATGTTATTGTTATTAATATGACGACTAAAAACGACTCTGAAGACTTTGGTGACTTTTATGTCTTCTCCTTTTTCCTATACTAAAGTTTTAGACACAATTAATTTAGTTTAATTTCAGTATTTCAAACATTTTATTTTAAAGCAAATTTTTGTTAAATATTATTTATATCTATCTCTATAACTCGCTTATGCTTGGTCCTACAAGAGAAATACAAATAACTATTTTGTAGGAAATTTTATCAGCTTTAATTTTAGTAAAAAGATAAAAATTGATTGGAGTAACTGTTTTCGAGATATAAGCAAGAAACCAAAAAACTGTTACCTTAATTAAGCGTTTGCATATAAGCAAATTTAGTACTTTTAGTATTATTATTATTAAATGCAAAAAAAATGCAAAAAACTATTTTGTAGGAAATTTTATCAGTTTTAATTTGAAAGAAAGATAAAAATTGATAGGAGTAAATGTTTTCGAGATATAAGCAAAAAACCAAAGTGAAAACTGTAACAGTTACTGAACAAAAATGTAATTTAGTTTTCAATGTTTAAGACGAAGACGAAAATGCAGCATTTACTGTCACCTCTTTTGTCTACTAATTAAGTATTGGACCCAATAAATTAAGTGTATTTTAAATCACAAGACATTTTCTGTTAAAGCACATTTTTTTTTAATTATTAATTATTTTTAAACTTATATCTCGTTTATGGTTAGTTCTACATGAAAAATGCAAATAACTATTTTGTAGGAAATTTTATCAGCTTTAATTTTAGTGAAAAGGTAAAAATTAATAGGAGTAATTGTTTTCGAGATATAAGCAAGAAACTGTTACCTTAATTAAGCGCTTGCATATAAACAAATTTAGTAATATTATTATTATTATTATTAATGTTATTGTTATTAATATGACGACTAAAAACGACTCTCAAGACTTTGGTGACTTTTATGTCTTTTCCTTTTTCCTCAAGTAAAGTGTTAGACAAAATTAATTTAGTTTAATTTCAGTATTTCAAACATTTTATTTTAAAGCAAATTTTTGTTAAATATTATTTATATCTATCTCTATAACTCGCTTATGCTTGGTCCTACAAGAAAAATACAAATAACTATTTTGTAGGAATATTTATCAGCTTTAATTTTAGTAAAAAGATAAAAATTGATAGGAGTAACTGTTTTCGAGATATAAGCAAGAAACCAAAAAACTGTTACCTTAATAAAGCGCTTGCATATAAGCAAATTTAGTACTATTAGTATTATTATTATTAATGTTATTGTTATTAATATGACGACTAAAAACCACTCTCAAAACTTTGGTGACTTTTATGTATTCTCCTTTTTCCTCAACTAAAGTGTTAGTCTTAATTAATTTAGTTTAATTTCGGTTTTTTAAACATTTTATTTTAAAGCAAATTTTTGTTAAAGATTATTTATATCCAACTCTATACCTCGCTTATGGTTGGTCCTACAAAAAAAATGCCAATAACTATTTTGTAGGAAATTTTATCAGCTTTGATTTTGAAAGAAAGATAAAAATTGATAGGAATAACTGTTTTCGAGATATAAGCAAAAAACCAATAAGAAAACTGTAACTGTTACTAAACAAAAATGTAATTCAGTATTCAATGTTTGAGACAAAGACGAAAATGCAGCATTTAAAATTGACTCTGAAGACTTCAGTGACTTTTATGTCACCTCCTTTTTCTTCTAATAATGTATTGGACCCATTAAATTAAGTGTATTTTGAATCACAAGACATTTTCTGTTAAAGCACTTTTTTTTTAAATATTAATTATTTTCAAACTTATATCTCGCTTATGGTTAGTCCTACATAAAAAATGCAAATAACTATTTTGCAGGAAATTTTATCAGCTTTAATTTTGAAAGAAAGATAAAAATTGATAGTAGTAATTGTTTTCGAGATATAAGCAAAAAACTAAAGTAAAAACTGTTACAGTTACTGAACAAAAATGTAATTCAGTTTTCAATGTTTGAGACGAAGACGAAAATGCAGCATTTAAAAACGACTCTGAAGACTTCAGCGACTTTTATGTCACCTCCTTATTCTTCTAATAAAGTATTGGACCCAATAAATTAAGTGTATTTTAAATCACAAGACATTTTCTGTTAAAGGACTTTTTTTTAAATATTAATAATTTTCAAACTTACATCTCGCTTATGGTTAGTCCTACATGAAAAATGCAAATAACTATTTTGTAGGAAATTTTATCAGCTTTAATTTTGATAGAAAGATAAAAATTGATAGTAGTAATTGTTTTCGAGATATAAGCAAAAAACTAAAGTAAAAACTGTTACAGTTACTGAACAAAAATGTAATTCAGTTTTCAATGTTTGAGACGAAGACGAAAATGCAGCATTTAAAAACGACTCTGAAGACTTCAGCGACTTTTATGTCACTTCCTTATTCTTCTAATAAAGTATTGGACCCAATAAATAAGTGTATTTTAAATCACAAGACATTTTCTGTTAAAGCACTTTTTTTTAAATATTAATAATTTTCAAACTTACATCTCGCTTATGGTTAGTCCTACATGAAAAATGCAAATAACTATTTTGTAGGAAATTTTATCAGCTTTAATTTTAGTAAACAGATAAAAATTGATAGGAGTAACTGTTTTCGAGATATAAGCAAGAAACCAAAAAACTGTTACCTTAATAAAGCGCTTGCATATAAGCAAATTTAGTACTATTAGTATTATTATTATTAATGTTATTGTTATTAATATGACGACTAAAAACGACTCTGAAGACTTTGGTGACTTTTATGTCTTCTCCTTTTTCCTATACTAAAGTGTTAGACACAATTAATTTAGTTTAATTTCAGTATTTCAAACATTTTATTTTAAAGCAAATTTTTGTTAAATATTATTTATATCTATCTCTATAACTCGCTTATGCTTGGTCTTACAAGAAAAATACAAATAACTATTTTGTAGGAATTTTTATCAGCTTTAATTTTAGTAAAAAGATAAAAATTGATAGGAGTAACTGTTTTCGAGATATAAGCAAGAAACCAAAAAACTGTTACCTTAATAAAGCGCTTGCATATAAGCAAATTTAGTACTATTAGTATTATTATTATTAATGTTATTGTTATTAATATGACGACTAAAAACGACTCTCAAGACTTTGGTGACTTTTATGTCTTCTTCTTTTTCCTCAACTAAAGTGTTAGTTTTAATTAATTTAGTTTAATTTCGGTTTTTTAAACATTTTATTTTAAAGCAAATTTTTGTTAAAGATTATTTATATCCAACTCTATAACTCGCTTATGGTTAGTCCTACAAAAAAAATGCCAATAACTATTTTGTAGGAAATTTTATCAGCTTTGATTTTGAAAGAAAGATAAAAATTGATAGGAGTAACTGTTTTCGAGATATAAGCAAAAAACCAATAAGAAAACTGTAACTGTTACTAAACAAAAATGTAATTCAGTTTTCAATGTTTGAGACATAGACGAAAATGCAGCATTTAAAATCGACTCTGAAGACTTCAGTGACTTTTATGTCACCTCCTTTTTCTTCTAATAAAGTATTGGACCCATTAAATTAAGTGTATTTTAAATCACAAGACATTTTCTGTTAAAGCACGTTTTTTTTAAATATTAATTATTTTCAAACTTATATCTCGCTTATGGTTAGTCCTACATGAAAAATGCAAATTACTATTTTGTAGGAAATTTTATCAGCTTTAATTTTAGTAAAAAGATAAAAATTGATAGGAGTAACTGTTTTCGAGATATAAGCAAGAAACCAAAAAACTGTTACCTTAATTAAGCGCTTGCATATAAGCAAATTTAGTAATATTAGTATTATTATTATTAATGTTATTGTTATTAATATGACGACTAAAGACAACTCTAAGACTTTTGTGACTTTTATGTCTTCTCCTTTTTCCTCTACTAAAGTGTTAGACACAATTAATTTAGTTTAATTCCGGTTTTTCAAGCATTTTATTTTAAAGCAAATTTTTGTTAAATATTATTTATATCCAACTCTATAACTCGTTTATGCTTGGTCCTACAAGAAAAATGTAAATAACTATTTGGTTGGAAATTTTATCAGCTTTAATTTTGAAAGAAAGATAAAATTTGATAGGAGTAAAACTGTTTTCGAGATATAAGCAAAAAACCAATAAGAAAACTGTAACTGTTACTGAACAAAAATGTAACTCAGTTTTCAATGTTTGAGACGAAGACAAAAATGCAGCATTTAAAAACGACTCTGAAGACGTCAGTGACTTTTATGTCACCTCCTTTTTTTTCTAATAAAGTATTGGACCCAATAAATTAAGTGTATTTTAAATCACAAGACATTTTCTGTTAAAGCACTTTTTTTTAAATATTAATTATTTTCAAACTTATATCTCGCTTATGGTTAGTCCTACATGAAAAATGCAAATAACTATTTTGTAGGAAATTTTATCAGCTTTAATTTTAGTAAAATGATAAAAATTGATAGGAGTAACTGTTTTCGAGATATAATCAAGAAACCAAAAAACTGTTACCTTAATTAAGCGTTTGCATATAAGCAAATTTAGTATTATTAGTATTATTATTATTAATGTTATTGTTATTAATATGACGATTAAAAACGACTCTGAAGACTTTGGTGACTTTTACGTCTCCTCCTTTTTCCTCTACTAAAGTGTTAGACCCAATTAATTTAGTTTAATTTCGGTTTTTCAAACATTTTATTTTAAAGCAAATTTTTGTTAAATATTATTTATATCTATCTCTATAACTCGCTTATGCTTGGTCCTACAAGAAAAATACAAATAACTATTTTGTAGGAAATTTTATCAGCTTTAATTTTAGTAAAAAGATAAAAATTGATAGGAGTAACTGTTTTCGAGATATAAGCAAGAAACCAAAAAACTGTTACCTTAATAAAGCGCTTGCATATAAGCAAATTTAGTACTATTAGTATTATTATTATTAATGTTATTGTTATTAATATGACGACTAAAAACGACTCTGAAGACTTTGGTGACTTTTATGTCTTCTCCTTTTTCCTATACTAAAGTGTTAGACACAATTAATTTAGTTTAATTTCAGTATTTCAAACATTTTATTTTAAAGCAAATTTTTGTTAAATATTATTTATATCTATCTCTATAACTCGCTTATGCTTGGTCCTACAAGAAAAATACAAATAACTATTTTGTAGGAATTTTTATCAGCTTTAATTTTAGTAAAAAGATAAAAATTGATAGGAGTAACTGTTTTCGAGATATAAGCAAGAAACCAAAAAACTGTTACCTTAATAAAGCGCTTGCATATAAGCAAATTTAGTACTATTAGTATTATTATTATTAATGTTATTGTTATTAATATGACGACTAAAAACGACTCTCAAGACTTTGGTGACTTTTATGTCTTCTCCTTTTTCCTCAACTAAAGTGTTAGTTTTAATTAATTTAGTTTAATTTCGGTTTTTCAAACATTTTATTTTAAAGCAAATTTTTGTTAAAGATTATTTATATCCAACTCTATAACTCGCTTATGGTTAGTCCTACAAAAAAAATGCCAATAACTATTTTGTAGGAAATTTTATCAGCTTTGATTTTGAAAGAAAGATAAAAATTGATAGGAGTAACTGTTTTCGAGATATAAGCAAAAAACCAATAAGAAAACTGTAACTGTTACTAAACAAAAATGTAATTCAGTTTTCAATGTTTGAGACAAAGACGAAAATGCAGCATTTAAAATCGACTCTGAAGACTTCAGTGACTTTTATGTCACCTCCTTTTTCTTCTAATAAAGTATTGGACCCATTAAATTAAGTGTATTTTAAATCACAAGACATTTTCTGTTAAAGCACGTTTTTTTTAAATATTAATTATTTTCAAACTTATATCTCGCTTATGGTTAGTCCTACATAAAAAATGCAAATTACTATTTTGTAGGAAATTTTATCAGCTTTAATTTTAGTAAAAAGATAAAAATTGATAGGAGTAACTGTTTTCGAGATATAAGCAAGAAACCAAAAAACTGTTACCTTAATTAAGCGCTTGCATATAAGCAAATTTAGTACTAAAAACAACTCTGAAGACTTTGGTGATTTTTATGTCTTCTCCTTTTTCCTCTACTAAAGTGTTAGACCCAATTAATTTACTTTAATATCGGTTTTTCAAACATTTTATTTTAAAGCAAATTTTTGTTAAAGATTATTTATATCCAACTCTATAACTCGCTTATGGTTGGTCTTACAAAAGAAATGCAAATAACTATTTTGTTGGAAATTTTATCAGCTTTAATTTTGAAAGAAAGATAAAAATTGATAGGAGTAATTGTTTTCGAGATATAAGCAAAAAACCAAAGTGAAAACTGTTACAGTTACTGAACAAAAATGTAATTCAGTTTTCAATGTTTGAGACGAAGACGAAAATGCAGCATTTAAAAACGACTCTGAAGACTTCAGTGACTTTTATGTCACCTCCTTTTTCTTCTAATAGAGTATTGGTCCCAATAAATTAAGTGTATTTTAAATCACAAGACATTTTCTGTTAAAGCACTTTTTTTTTAAATATTAATTATTTTCAAACTTCTATCTCGCTTATGGTTAGTCCTACATAAAAAATGCAAATAACTATTTTGTAGGAAATTTTATCAGCTTTAATTTTAGTAAAAAGATAAAAATTGATAGGAGTAACTGTTTTCGAGATATAAGCAAGAAACTGTTACCTTAATTAAGCGCTTGCATATAAGCAAATTTAGTAATATTAGTATTATTATTATTAATGTTATTGTTATTAATATGACGACTAAAGACAACTCTAAGACTTTTGTGACTTTTATGTCTTTTCCTTTTTCCTCTACTAAAGTGTTAGACACAATTAATTTAGTTTAATTCCGGTTTTTCAAGCATTTTATTTTAAAGCAAATTTTTGTTAAATATTATTTATATCCAACTCTATAACTCGTTTATGCTTGGTCCTACAAGAAAAATGTAAATAACTATTTGGTTGGAAATTTTATCAGCTTTAATTTTGAAAAAAAGATAAAATTTGATAGGAGTAACTGTTTTCGAGATATAAGCAAAAAACCAATAAGAAAACTGTAACTGTTACTGAACAAAAATGTAACTCAGTTTTCAATGTTTGAGACGAAGACAAAAATGCAGCATTTAAAAACGACTCTGAAGACGTCAGTGACTTTTATGTCACCTCCTTTTTCTTCTAATAAAGTATTGGACCCAATAAATTAAGTGTATTTTAAATCACAAGACATTTTCTGTTAAAGCAGTTTTTTTTTAAATATTAATTATTTTCAAACTTATATCTCGCTTATGGTTAGTCCTACATGAAAAATGCAAATAACTATTTTGTAGGAAATTTTATCAGCTTTAATTTTAGTAAAATGATAAAAATTGATAGGAGTAACTGTTTTCGAGATATAATCAAGAAACCAAAAAACTGTTACCTTAATTAAGCGTTTGCATATAAGCAAATTTAGTATTATTAGTATTATTATTATTAATGTTATTGTTGTTAATATGACGATTAAAAACGACTCTGAAGACTTTGGTGACTTTTACGTCTCCTCCTTTTTCCTCTACTAAAGTGTTAGACCCAATTAATTTAGTTTAATTTCGGTTTTTCAAACATTTTATTTTAAAGCAAATTTTTGTTAAAGATTATTTATATCCAACTCTATAACTCGCTTATGGTTGGTCCTACAAAAAAAATGCTAAAAACTATTTTGTAGGAAATTTTATCAGCTTTAATTTTGAAGGAAAGATAAAAATTTATAGGAGTAACTGTTTTCGAGATATAAGCAAAAAACCAAAGTGAAAACTGTAACAGTTACTGAACAAAAATGTAATTCAGTTTTCAATGTTTGAGACGAAGACGAAAATGCAGCATTTAAAATCGACTCTGAAGACTTCAGCGACTTTTAAGTCACCTCCTTTTTCTTCTAATAAAGTATTGGACCCAATAAATTAAGTGTATTTTAAATCACAAGACATTTTCTGTTAAAGCACTTTTTTTTTAAATATTGATTATTTTCAAACTTATATCTCGCTTATGGTTAGTCCTACATGAAAAATGCAAATAACTATTTTGTAGGAAATTTTATCAGCTTTAATTTTAGTAAAAAAATAAAAATTGATAAGAGTAACTGTTTTCGAGATATAAGCAAGAAACTGTTACCTTAATTAAGCGCTTGCATATAAGCAAATTTAGTAATATTAGTATTATTATTATTAATGTTATTGTTATTAATTTGACGACTAAAAACTTGAGACGAAAATGCAGCATTTAAAAACGACTCTGAAGACTTCAGTGACTTTTATGTCACCTTCTTTTTCTTCTAATAAAGTATTGGACCCAATAAATTAAGTGTATTTTAAATCACAAGACATTCTCTGTTAAAACACTTTTTTTTAATTATTAATTATTTAACTTATATCTCGCTTATGGTTAGTTCTACATGAAAAATGCAAATAACTATTTTGTAGGAAATTTTATCACCTTCAATTTTGGTGAAAAAGTAAAAATTGATAGGAGTAACTGTTTTCGAGATATAAGCAAAAAACAAAAAAACTGTTACCTTAATTAAGCGCTTGCATATAAGCAAATTTAGTACTACTAGTATTGTTATTATAAATGTTATTGTTATTAATATGACGACTAAAGACAACTCTAAGACTTTTGTGACTTTTATGTCTCCTCCTTTTTCCTCTACTAAAGTGTTAGACACAATTAATTTAGTTTAATTTTAGTTTTTCAAACATTTTATTTTAAAGCTAATTTTTGTTGAATATTAAAAACTATAAAATGGCTTAGATTGCCTAAAAACACAGATCACACATGATCTTTTGCATAGAAATGAGAAAACGCTCATGTAACACACAAAATAAGCTCCATTTTTCCTTATTAAAAGTATTATTATTATTATTACTTTTGTTACTATTACTATTATTATTATTATTATTATTATTATTATTATTATTATTATTATTATTATTATTATTATTATTATTATTATTATTATTATTATTATTATTATTAACTTTTGTATAGTAAATGTTTTTATACCAGTTTTAAAATGAGTTATTAATTTTAGTCAATTTCTTGCCTAAAAACACAGATCACAGATGATTTCTTGCATAGAAATGAGAAAACATTCATATAACACACAAAATAAGCTTCATTTTTGCTTAGAAAACTAAGCTTACTTTTATTACTATTATTATTATTTTTATTAATATTATTGTTATTATTATTATTATTATTATTGTTATTATTATTATTATTATTATTATTATTATTATTACTATTATTATTATTATTATTATTATTATTAAAAACAGATTATTACTTTTGTATAGTATTGTTTTTATATCGGTTTTAAAACGAGTGATTAATTTTAGCCAATTTCTTGCCTAAAAACTATAAAATGGCTTAGATTGCCTAAAAACACAGATCACACATTATCTTTTGCATAGAAATGAGAAAACGCTCATATAACACAAAATAAGCTTCATTTTTGCTTAGAAAACCTAGCTTACTTTTATTACTACTATTATTATTATTTTTATTATTATTATTATTATTTCTATTATTTTTATTATTATTATTACTATTATTATTATTAAAAACCGATTATAACTTTTGTATAGTAAATGTTTTTATACCAGTTTTAAAATGAGTTATTAATTTTAGACAATTTCTTGCCTAAAAACACAGATCACAGATGATTTCTTGCATAGAAATGAGAAAACGCTCATATAACACACAAAATAAGCTTCATTTTTGCTTAGAAAACTAAGCTTACTTTTATTACTATTATTATTTTTATTATTATTATTATTATTATTATTATTATTATTATTATTATTGTTATTGTTATTGTTATTATTATTATTATTATTAAAAACTTATATTAAACAGACAGAAAACGTCGTATTCTGACACATAGAAACGAATTACGTTATAGACTTGACGAGAACGGCGTATCTCGGACTCTTATAGGACTCTTATAGGGTCAAAAAGTATCAGTTTGGATTAAAACAAATTATTTTTGTTGACTCTCAGTCTGAATTGTTCATCAGTTCAAACAAAAACGGCTTATTTTAGACGATCTTTTGCTTTGAACAAGAAAACTTACATCGAATGTACTAAAAACGTATTAATCTGGCATAAAAGAGCAATTTATGTATCACTTTGGATAAAGAGAGCTAATCCTTTTCGTTTCATTGCCTAAAATAGACAATTGTTAAAAAATCTAACAAAAACGCTGTATTCTAGCACAAAATACTAATTACATTATAGTTTCGACGAGAATACCTTATTTGGAATGATTCTATGCTTCCAAACGAGTAAATTTTTATTAAACAGATGCCAAACTTCATGTTTTGTCCTATAAAGACATTTTATATTGCAGTTTGTATTAAAACAAAATATTTTCGTTGATTCTTTGTTAGAAGCAGCAAACCTAACATTAAAGAATCTGAAAACTTTGTATTCGGACACAAACCACCGAATTTTGTATCAGTTTAGACAAAAACGGTTGATTTTCGACAATATTTTGCTTTCAACAAGAAAACTTATATCAAACTGACTAAAAACGTCTTATTTTAGCACAAAACAAAAGATTTGCGTTATAGTCTTAAAGCTGATTCACGCCACAGTTTGGATAAAAACCAAATATTTTTGTTAATTCACTGTTACAAACAAGAAACCTTACATCAAGGAAAGTGAAAACCCCTTATTTAGGCACAGAAATTCGAATTACGTTTCAGTCTAGACAAAAACTGCTTATTTTAGACGATCTTTTGTCTTGAACACGAAAACTTACATTAAAAAGATTAAAAACGTCTTATTCTGGCTGAAAACTGCAAATTATATATTACTCTTGATAAAAGCAATTTATCCTGATTACTCCTTTGCTTAGAATAGAGCAAACTTGTATAAAACTTAATGAAAACTTTAAATTTCGTCTCAAAGAAATAATTTACGTTATAGTTTTGACCAGCACTGTTTATTTCAAACGAATTTATGATTCGAAACTAATGAACTTTTATGGGGCAGATGCAAAACCACATATTACCATACAAAACGTTGTTTTAAAGCAAAGTATTACCTTTTGCAACAAGAAATTTCACGTCAAAGAAACTGAAAACTTCGTATCCATGCATAAATATCGAATTACGTATCAGTTTAGGCAAATACAGCTTATTTTAAACGATTCCTTGCTATAAACAAGAAAAATTTTATCAATCATATTGAAAACGTCTTATTCTCGAAAATAAGAGCAAATTATGTTTCAGTTTTAACAAGAGCGGATTACTCTGTTTGATTCTATGCTTAGAGTAGAGTAAACTACTATAAAACGTAATGAAAACTCTATATTCAAGCTCAAAAGAACAAATTACGTTATAGTTTTGGCAAAAAAAAATATTTCGGACGATTTCATACTTTGAAGTAAGCAAACTTTAATTGAACAAGTGCAAAAGCTAATACTTTGCTTTAAAATAACGATTTATGTGGTAATATGGTATTTTGCATCTGTCCTATAAAAGTATACTCGTTTCGCTCCATTGAATCATTCGAAATAAATTATTTTGACACAACAACAACGAAAATAATTTGTTTTTGTTTAAACTGTATCATAAGTCGCTTTTATAAAACGAACTAAGACGTTTGGCATTTGTTTAGTGAAAGTTTTCTCGTTTGGGGACAAAATCGTTTGAAATTAACAGTTCTGGTCAAAACTATAACGTAAATTATTTCTTTGAGACGAAATTTAAAGTTTTCATTAAGTTTTATACAAGTTTGCTCTATTCTAACCAAAGAAGTAATCAGGATAAACTGCTTTTATCCAAAGTAATACATAATTTGCAGTTTTGAGCCAGAATAAGACATTTTTAATCTTTTTAATGTAAGTTTTCGTGTTCAAAAGAAAGAGTCGTCTAAAATAAGCAATTTGTGTCTAGACTGAAACGTAATTTGATTTTCTGGGCCTGAATAAGAGGTTTTCAGTTTCTTTGATGTAAGGTTTCTTGTTTGTAACAATGAATAAACGAAAATCATTGGTTTTAATCCAAACTGTGACATAAATCGTTTTTTAAAGGCGAAATCAGACGTTTTGCCTCTGTTCAGTGAAAGTATACTGGTTTCAAAGCATAGAATCGTTTGAAATTAACAGTTCTCGTCAAGACTATAACGCAAATCTTTAAAGTGATACAAAGAAATAATTTACGTTATAGTTTCAATTTCAAACGATTTTATGCCCCCAAACGAGAAAACTTTCACTAAACAGATGCCAATCGTCTTAGTTCGTTTTATAAAAGCGACTTATGTTACAGTTTAAACAAAAACAAATTATTTTCGTTGTTGTTGTGTCAAAATAATTTATTTCGAATGATTCAATGGAGCGAAACGAGTAAACTTTTATAGGACAGATGCAAAATACCATATTACCACATAAATCGTTATTTTAAAGCAAAGTATTAGCTTTTGCACTTGTTCAATTAAAGTTTGCTTACTTCGAAGTATGTAATCGTCCGAAATATTTTTTTTTTGCCAAATCTATAACGTAATTAGTTCTTTTGAGCTTGAATATAGAGTTTTCATTACGTTTTATAGTAATTTACTCTACTCTAAGCATAGAATCAAACAGAGTAATCCGCTTTTGTTAAAACTGATACATAATTTGCTCTTATTTTCGAGAATAAGACGTTTTCAATATGTTTGATAAAATTTTTCTTGTTTATAGCAAGGAATCGTTTAAAATAAGCTGTATTTGCTTAAACTGATACGTAATTCGATATTTATGCATGGATACGAAATTTTCAGTTTCTTTGACGTGAAGTTTCTTGTTGCAAAAGGTAATACTTTGCTTTAAAACAACGCTTTATATGGTAATATGTGGTTTTGCATCTGCCCCATAAAAGTTCATTAGTTTCGAATCATAAATTCGTTTGAAATAAACAGTGCTGGTCAAAACTATAACGTAAATTATTTCTTTGAGACGAAATTTAAAGTTTTCATTAAGTTTTATACAAGTTTACTCTATTCTAAGTAAAGGAGTAATCAGGATAAATTGCTTTTATCTAGAGTAATATATAATTTGCAGTTTTCAGGCAGAAAAAGACGTTTTTAATCTTTTTAATGTAAGTTTTCGTGTTCAAGACAAAAGATCGTCTAAAATAAGCAGTTTTTGTCCAGACTGAAACGTAATTCGAATTTCTGTGCCTGAATAAGGGGTGTTCAGTTTCTTTGATGTAAGGTTTCTTGTTTGTAACAA
>NC_087395.1:9875000-9927500 GCF_031307605.1 Tribolium castaneum | reverse complement strand
TTCTATGCAAAAGATCATGTGTGATGTGTGTTTTTAGGCAATCTAAACCATTTTATATTTTTTAATATTTAACAAAAATTTGCTTTAAAATAAAATGTTTGAAAAACTGAAATTAAACTAAATTAATTGTGTCTAACACTTTAGTAGAGGAAAAAGGAGGAGACATAAAAGTCACTAAAGTCTTCAGAGTCGTTTTTAAATGCTGCATTTTCGTCTTCCTCTCAAACATTGAAAACTGAATTACATTTTTGTTCAGTAACAGTTACAGTTTTCTTATTGGTTTTTTGCTTATATCTCGAAAACAGTTACTTCTATCAATTTTTATCTTTCTTTTAAAATTAAAGCTGATAAAATTTCCTACAAAATAGTTATTTGCATTTTTCATGTAAGACTAACCATAAGCGAGATATAAGTTTAAAAATTATTAATATTTAAAAAAAAAGTGCTTTAACAGAAAATGTCTTGTGATTTAAAATACACTTAATTTATTGGGTCCAATACTTTATTAGAAGAAAAAGGAGGTGACATAAAAGTCGCTGAAGTCTTCAGAGTCGTTTTTAAATGCTGCATTTTCGTCTTCGTCTCAAACATTGAAAACTGAATTACATTTTTGTTCAGTAACAGTTACAGTATTCTTATTGGTTTTTTGCTTATATCTCGAAAACAGTTACTCCTATCAATTTTTATCTTTCTTTCAAAATTAAAGCTGATAAAATTTCCTACAAAATAGTTATTTGCATTTCTTTTGTAAGACCAACCATAAGCGAGTTATAGAGTTGGATATAAATAATCTTTAACAAAAATTTGCTTTAAAATATAATGTTTGAAAAACCGAAATTAAACTAAATTAATTGAGTCTAACACTTTAGTATAGGAAAAAGGAGAAGACATAAAAGTCACCAAAGTCTTCAGAGTCGTTTTTAGTCGTAATATTAATAACAATAACATTAATAATAATAATAACGCTGCATTTTCGTCTTCGTCTCAAACATTGAAAACTGAATTACATTTTTGTTCAGTAACAGTTACAGTTTTCTTATTGGTTTTTTGCTTATATCTCGAAAACAGTTACTCCTATCAATTTTTATCTTTTTTTCAAAATTAAAGCTGATAAAATTTCCTACAAAATAGTTATTTGCATTTTTCTTGTAAGACCAACCATAAGCGAGTTATAGAGTTAGATATAAATAATATTTAACAAATGTTATTGTTATTAATATGACGACTAAAGACGACTCTGAAACCTTTAGTGACATTTATGTCTTCTCCTTTTATTATATTTATTTTTATTTATATAATTATTTTGTAGGAAATTTTATCAGCTTTAATTTTAAAAGAAAGATAAAAATTGATAGGAGTAACTGTTTTCGAGATATAAGCAAAAAACCAATAAGAAAACTGTAACTGTTACTGAACAAAAATGTAATTCAGTTTTCAATGTTTGAGACGAAGACGAAAATGCAGCATTTAAAATCGACTCTGAAGACTTCAGTGACTTATATGTCACCTCCTTTTTCTTCTAATAAAGTATTGGACCTAATAAATTAAGTGTATTTTAAATCACAAAACATTTTCTGTTAAAGCACCTTTTTTTTAAATATTAATTATTTTCAAACTTATATCTTGCTTATGGTTAGTCCTACATGAGAAATGCAAATAACTATTTTGTAGGAAATTTTATCAGCTTTAATTTTAGTAAAAAGATAAAAATTGATAAGAGTAACTGTTTTTGAGATATAAGCAAGAAACCAAAAAACTGTTACCTTAATTAAGCGCTTGCATATAAGCAAATTTAGTACTATTAGTATTATTATTATTAATGTTATTTTTATTAATATGACGACTAAAGACGACTCTGAAACCTTTAGTGACATTTGTCTTCTCCTTTTATTATATTTATTTTTATTTATATAATTATTTTGTAGGAAATTTTATCAGCTTTAATTTTAAAAGAAAGATAAAAATTGATAGGAGTAACTGTTTTCGAGATATAAGCAAAAAACCAATAAGAAAACTGTAACTGTTACTGAACAAAAATGTAATTCAGTTTTCAATGTTTGAGACGAAGACGAAAATGCAGCATTTAAAATCGACTCTGAAGACTTCAGTGACTTATATGTCACCTCCTTTTTCTTCTAATAAAGTATTGGACCTAATAAATTAAGTGTATTTTAAATCACAAAACATTTTCTGTTAAAGCACTTTTTTTTTTAAATATTAATTATTTTCAAACTTATTTCTCGCTTATGGTTAGTCCTACATGAAAAATGCAAATTACTATTTTGTAGGAAACTTTATCAGCTTTAATTTTAGTAAAAAGATAAAAATTGATAGGAGTAACTGTTTTCGAGATGTAAGCAAGAGACCAAAAAACTGTTACCTTAATTAAGCGCTTGCATATAAGCAAATTTAGTACTAAAAACAACTCTGAAGACTTTGGTGACTTTTATGTCTTCTCATTTTTCCTCTACTAAAGTGTTTGACCCAATTAAATTAGTTTAATATCGGTTTTTCAAACATTTTATTTTAAAGCAAATTTTTGTTAAAGATTATTTATATCCAACTCTATAACTCGCTTATGGTTGGTCCTACAAAAAAATGCAAATAACTATTTTGTAGGAAATTTTATCAGCTTTAATTTTGAAAGAAAGATAAAAATAATAGGAGTAACTGTTTTCGAGATATAAGCAAAAAACCAATAAGAAAACTGTAACTGTTACTGAACAAAAATGTAATTCAGTTTTCAATGTTTGAGACGAAGACGAAAATGCAGCATTATTATTATTATTAATGTTATTGTTATTAATATGACGACTAAAAACGATTCTGAAGTCTTTGGTGACTTTTATGTCTTCTCCTTTTTCCTATACTAAAGTGTTAGACTCAATTAATTTAGTTTAATTTCGGTTTATCAAACATTATATTTTAAAGCAAATTTTTGTTAAAGATTATTTATATCCAACTCTATAACTCGCTTATGGTTGGTCTTACAAAAGAAATGCAAATAACTATTTTGTAGGAAATTTTATCAGCTTTAATTTTGAAAGAAAGATAAAAATTGATAGGAGTAATTGTTTTCGAGATATAAGCAAAAAACCAAAGTAAAAACCGTTACAGTTACTGAACAAAATGTAATTCAGTTTTCAATGTTTGAGACGAAGACGAAAATGAAGCATTTAAAAACGACTCTGAAGACTTCAGCGACTTTTATGTCACCTCCTTTTTCTTCTAATATAGTATTGGACCTAATAAATTAAGTGTATTTTAAATCACAAGACATTTTCTGTTAAAGCACTTTTTTTTTAAATATTAATAATTTTTAAACTTATATCTCGCTTATGCTTAGTCTTACATGAAAAATGCAAATAACTATTTTGTAGAAAATTTTATCAGCTTTAATTTTAGTAAAAAGATAAAAATTGATATAAGTAACTGTTTTCCAGATATAAGCAAGAAACCAAAAAACTGTTACCTTAATTAAGCGTTTGCATGTAAGCAAATTTAGTACTATTAGTATTATTATTAATGTTATTGTTATTAATATGACGACTAAAGACGACTCTGAAACCTTTAGTGACCTTTATGTCTTCTCCTTTTTCCTCTACTAAAGTGTTAGACACAATTAATTTAGTTTAATTTTAGTTTTTCAAACATTTTATTTTAAAGCAAGTTTTTGTTAAATATTATTTATACCCAACTCTATAACTCGCTTATGGTTGGTCCTACAAGAAAAATGTAAATAACTATTTTGTAGGAAATTTTATCAGCTTTAATTTTGAAAAAAAGATAAAAATTGATAGGAGTAACTGTTTTCGAGATATAAGCAAAAAACCAATAAGAAAACTGAAACTGTTACTGAACAAAAATGTAATTCAGTTTTCAATGTTTGAGACGAAGACGAAAATGCAGCATTATTATTATTATTAATTTTATTGTTATTAATATGACAACTAAAAACGACTCTGAAGACTTTGGTGACTTTTATGTCTTCTCCTTTTTCCTATACTAAAGTGTTAGACTCAATTAATTTAGTTTAATTTCGGTTTTTCAAACATTATATTTTAAAGCAAATTTTTGTTAAAGATTATTTATATCCAACTCTATAACTCGCTTATGGTTGGTCTTACAAAAGAAATGCAAATAACTATTTTGTAGGAAATTTTATCAGCTTTAATTTTGAAAGAAAGATAAAAATTGATAGGAGTAATTGTTTTCGAGATATAAGCAAAAAACCAAAGTAAAAACTGTTACAGTTATTGAACAAAAATGTAAGTTTTCGAGATATAAGCAAGAAACTGTTACCTTAATTAAGCGCTTGCATATAAGCAAATTTAGTACTATTAGTATTATTATTATTAATGTTATTGTTATTGATATGACGACTAAGAACGACTCTCAAGACTTTGGTGACTTTTATGTCACCTCCTTTTTCTTCTAATAAAGTATTGGACCCAATAAATTAAGTGTATTTTAAATCACAAGACATTTTCTGTTAAAGCACTTTTTTTTTAAATATTAATTATTTTTAAACTTATATCTCGCTTATGGTTAGTCCTACATAAAAAATGCAAATTACTATTTTGTAGGAAATTTTATTTTTTAGTTTTTCAAACATTTTATTTTAAAGCAAGTTTTTGTTAAATATTATTTATATCCAACTCTATAACTCGCTTATGGTTGGTCCTACAAGAAAAATGCAAATAACTATTTTGTAGGAAATTTTATCAGCTTTAATTTTGAAAGAAAGATAAAAATTGATAGGAATAATTGTTTTCGAGATATAAGCAAAAAACCAAAGTGAAAACTGTTACAGTAACTAAACAAAAATGTAATTCAGTTTTCAATGTTTGAGACGAAGACGAAAATGCAGCATTTAAAAACGACTCTGAAGACTTCTGTGACTTTTAAGTCACCTCCTTTTTCTTCTAATAATGTATTGGACCCAATAAATTAAGTGTATTTTAAATCACAAGACATTTTCTGTTAAAGCACTTTTTTTTTAAATATTGATTATTTTCAAACTTATATCTCGCTTATGGTTAGTCCTACATGAAAAATGCAAATTACTATTTTGTAGGAAATTTTATCAGCTTTAATTTTGGTAAACAGATAAAAATTGATAGGAGTAACTGTTTTCGAGATATAAGCAAGAAACCAAAAAACTGTTACCTTAATAAAGCGCTTGCATATAAGCAAATTTAGTACTATTAGTATTATTATTATTAATGTTATTGTTATTAATATGACGACTAAAAACGACTCTGAAGACTTTGGTGACTTTTATGTCTTCTCCTTTTTCCTATACTAAAGTGTTAGTCTTAATTAATTTAGTTTAATTTCGGTTTTTCAAACATTTTATTTTAAAGCAAATTTTTGTTAAAGATTATTTATATCCAACTCTATAACTCGCTTATGGTTGGTCCTACAAAAAAAATGCCAATAACTATTTTGTAGGAAATTTTATCAGCTTTGATTTTGAAAGAAAGATAAAAATTGATAGGAGTAACTGTTTTCGAGATATAAGCAAAAAACCAATAAGAAAACTGTAACTGTTACTAAACAAAAATGTAATTCAGTATTCAATGTTTGAGACAAAGACGAAAATGCAGCATTTAAAATCGACTCTGAAGACTTCAGTGACTTTTATGTCACCTCCTTTTTCTTCTAATAAAGTATTGGACCCATTAAATTAAGTGTATTTTAAATCACAAGACATTTTCTGTTAAAGCACTTTTTTTTTAAATATTAATTATTTTCAAACTTATATCTCGCTTATGGTTAGTCCTACATGAAAAATGCAAATTACTATTTTGTAGGAAATTTTATCAGCTTTAATTTTAGTAAAAAGATAAAAATTGATAGGAGTAACAGTTTTCGAGATATAAGCAAGAAACCAAAAAACTGTTACCTTAATTAAGCGCTTGCATATAAGCAAATTTAGTACTAAAAACAACTCTGAAGACTTTGGTGATTTTTATGTCTTTTCCTTTTTCCTCTACTAAAGTGTTAGACCCAATTAATTTAGTTTAATATCGGTTTTTCAAACATTTTATTTTAAAGCAAATTTTTGTTAAAGATTATTTATATCCAACTCTATAACTCGCTTATGGTTGGTCCTACAAAAAAATGGAAATAACTATTTTGTAGGAAATTTTATCAGCTTTAATTTTGAAAAAAAGATAAAAATTGATACGAGTAACTGTTTTCGAGATATAAGCAAGAAACCAAAAAACTGTTACCTTAATAAAGAGCTTGCATATAAGCAAATTTAGTACTATTAGTATTATTATTATTAATGTTATTGTTATTAATATGACGACTAAGGACGACTCTGAAACATTTAGTGACTTTTATGTCTTCTCCTTTTTCCTATACTAAAGTGTTAGACCCAATTAATTTAGTTTAATTTCGGTTTTTCAAACATTTTATTTTAAAGCAAATTTTTGTTAAAGATTATTTATATCCAACTCTATAACTCGCTTATGGTTGGTCTTACAAAAGAAATGCAAATAACTATTTTGTAGGAAATTTTATCAGCTTTAATTTTGAAAGAAAGATAAAAATTAATAGGAGTAATTGTTTTCGAGATATAAGCAAAAAACCAAAGTGAAAACTGTTACAGTTACTGAACAAAAATGTAATTCAGTTTTCAATGTTTGAGACGAAGACGAAAATGCAGCATTTAAAAACGACTCTGAAGACTTCAGTGACTTTTATGTCACCTCCTTTTTCTTTTAATAGAGTATTGGTCCCAATAAATTAAGTGTATTTTAAATCACAAGACATTTTCTGTTAAAGCACTTTTTTTTTAAATATTAATTATTTTCAAACTTCTATCTCGCTTATGGTTAGTCCTACATAAAAAATGCAAATAACTATTTTGTAGGAAATTTTATCAGCTTTAATTTTAGTAAAAAGATAAAAATTGATAGGAGTAACTGTTTTCGAGATATAAACAAGAAACTGTTACCTTAATTAAGCGCTTGCATATAAGCAAATTTAGTAATATTAGTATTATTATTATTAATGTTATTGTTATTAATAGGACGACTAAAGACGACACTGAAACATTTAGTGACTTTTATGTCTTCTCCTTTTTCCTCTACTAAAGTGTTAGACACAATTAATTTAGTTTAATTCCGGTTTTTCAAGCATTTTATTTTAAAGCAAATTTTTGTTAAATATTATTTATATCCAACTCTATAACTCGTTTATGCTTGGTCCTACAAGAAAAATGTTAATAACTATTTTGTTGGAAATTTTATCGGCTTTAATTTTGAAAGAAAGATAAAATTTGATAGGAGTAACTGTTTTCGAGATATAAGCAAAAAACCAATAAGAAAACTGTAACTGTTACTGAACAAAAATGCAACTCAGTTTTCAATGTTTGAGACGAAGACAAAAATGTAGCATTTATTTAAGAGTCGTTTTTAATCGTCATATTAATAACAATAACATTAATAATAATAATACTAATAATACTAAATTTGCTTATATGCAAACGCTTAATTAAGGTAACAGTTTTTTGGTTTCTTGATTATATCTCGAAAACAGTTACTCCTATCAATTTTTATCTTTTTACTAAAATTAAAGCTGATAAAATTTCCTACAAAATAGTTATTTCCATTTTTTTGTAGGACCAACCATAAGCGAGTTATAGAGTTGGATATAAATAATCTTTAACAAAAATTTGCTTTAAAATAAAATGTTTGAAAAACTGATATTAAACTAAATTAATTGGGTCTAACACTTTAGTAGAGGAAAAAGGAGAAGACATAAAAATCACCAAAGTCTTCAGAGTTGTTTTTAGTACTAAATTTGCTTATATGCAAGCGCTTAATTAAGGTAACAGTTTTTTGGTTTCTTGCTTATATCTCGAAAACAGTTACTCCTATCAATTTTTATCTTTTTACTAAAATTAAAGCTGATAAAATTTCCTACAAAATAGTAATTTGCATTTTTCATGTAGGACTAACCATAAGCGAGATATAAGATTAAAAATAATTAATATTTAAAAAAAAAGTGCTTTAACAGAAAATGTCTTGTGATTTAAAATACACTTAATTTATTGGGTCCAATACTTTATTAGAAGAAAAAGGAGGTGACATAAAAGTCACCAAAGTCTTGAGAGTCGTTCTTAGTCGTCATATCAATAACAATAACATTAATAATAATAATAATACTAATAGTACTAAATTTGCTTATATGCAAGCGCTTAATTAAGGTAACAGTTTCTTGCTTATATCTCGAAAACTTACATTTTTGTTCAGTAACTGTAACAGTTTTTACTTTGGTTTTTTGCTTATATCTCGAAAACAATTACTCCTATCAATTTTTATCTTTCTTTCAAAATTAAAGCTGATAAAATTTCCTACAAAATGGTTATTTGCATTTCTTTTGTAAGACCAACCATAAGCGAGTTACAGAGTTGGATATAAATAATCTTTAACAAAAATTTGCTTTAAAATATAATGTTTGAAAAACAGAAATTAAATTGAGTCTAACACTTTAGTATAGGAAAAAGGAGAAGACATAAAAGTCACCAAAGTCTTCAAAGTCGTTTTTAGTCGTCATATTAATAACAATAACATTAATAATAATAATAATGCTGCATTTTCGTCTTCGTCTCAAACATTGAAAACTGAATTACATTTTTGTTCAGTAACAGTGACAGTTTTCTTATTGGTTTTTTGCTTATATCTCGAAAACAGTTACTCCTATCAATTTTTATCAATCTTTCAAAATTAAAGCTGATAAAATTTCCTACAAAATAGTTATTTGCATTTTTCTTGTAGGACCAACCATAAGCGAGTTATAGAGTTGGATATAAATAATATTTAACAAAAACTTGCTTTAAAATAAAATGTTTGAAAAACTAAAATTAAACTTAATTAATTGTGTCTAACACTTTAGTAGAGGAAAAAGGAGAAGACATAAAGGTCACTAAAGGTTTCAGAGTCGTCTTTTGTCGTCATATTAATAACAATAACATTAATAATAATACTAATAGTACTAAATTTGCTTACATGCAAACGCTTAATTAGGGTAACAGTTTTTTGGTTTTTTGCTTATATCTCGAAAACAATTACTCCTATCAATTTTTGTCTTTCTTTCAAAATCAAAGCTGATAAAATTTCTTACAAAATAGTTAATGGCATTTTTTTTGTAGGACCAACCATAAGCGAGTGATAGAGTTGGATATAAATAATCTTTAACAAAAATTTGCTTTAAAATAAAATGTTTGACAAACCGAAATTAAACTAAATTAATTAAGACTAACACTTTAGTTGAGGAAAAAGGAGAAGACATAAAAGTCACCAAAGTTTTGAGAGTCGTTTTTAGTCGTCATATTAATAACAATAACATTAATAATAATAATACTAATAGTACTAAATTTGCTTATATGCAAGCGCTTTATTAAGGTAACAGTTTTTTGGTTTCTTGCTTATATCTCGAAAACAGTTACTCCTATCAATTTTGATCTGTTTACTAAAATTAAAGCTGATAAAATTTCCTACAAAATAGTTATTTGCATTTTTCATGTAGGACTAACCTTAAGCGAGATATAAGTTTGAAAATAATCAATATTTAAAAAAAAAGTGCTTTAACAGAAAATGTCTTGTGATTTAAAATACACTTAATTTATTGGGTCCAATACATTATTAGAAGAAAAAGGAGGTGACTTAAAAGTCACAGAAGTCTTCAGAGTCGTTTTTAAATGCTGCATTTTCGTCTTCGTCTCAAACATTGAAAACTGAATTACATTTTTGTTTAGTAACTGTAACAGTTTTCACTTTGGTTTTTTGCTTATATCTCGAAAACTATTATTCCTATCAATTTTTATCTTTCTTTCAAAATTAAAGCTGATAAAATTTCCTACAAAATAGTTATTTGCATTTTTCATGTAGGACTAACCATAAGCGAGATATAAGTTTGAAAATAATTAATATTAAAAAAAAGTGCTTTAACAGAAAATGTCTTGTGATTTAAAATACACTTAATTTAATGGGTCCAATACTTTATTAGAAGAAAAAGGAGGTGACATAAAAGTCACTGAAGTCTTCAGAGTCGATTTTAAATGCTGCATTTTCGTCTTTGTCTCAAACATTGAATACTGAATTACATTTTTGTTTAGTAACTGTAACAGTTTTCACTTTGGTTTTTTGCTTATATCTCGAAAACTATTATTCCTATCAATTTTTATCTTTTTTTCAAAATTAAAGCTGATAAAATTTCCTACAAAATAGTTATTTGCATTTTTCATGTAGGACTAACCATAAGCGAGATATAAGTTTGAAAATAATTAATATTAAAAAAAAGTGCTTTAACAGAAAATGTCTTGTGATTTAAAATACACTTAATTTAATGGGTCCAATACTTTATTAGAAGAAAAAGGAGGTGACATAAAAGTCACTGAAGTCTTCAGAGTCGATTTTAAATGCTGCATTTTCGTCTTTGTCTCAAACATTGAATACTGAATCACATTTTTGTTTAGTAACAGTTACAGTTTTCTTATTGGTTTTTTGCTTATATCTCGAAAACAGTTACTCCTATCAATTTTTATCTTTCTTTCAAAATCAAAGCTGATAAAATTTCCTACAAAATAGTTATTGGCATTTTTTTTGTAGGACTAACCATAAGCGAGTTATAGAGTTGGATATAAATAATCTTTAACAAAAATTTGCTTTAAAATAAAATGTTTGAAAAACCGAAATTAAACTAAATTAATTAAGACTAACACTTTAGTTGAGGAAAAAGGAGAAGACATAAAAGTCACCAAAGTTTTGAGAGTTGTTTTTAGTCGTCATATTAATAACAATAACATTAATAATAATAATACTAATAGTACTAAATTTGCTTATATGCAAGCGCTTTATTAAGGTAACAGTTTTTTGGTTTCTTGCTTATATCTCGAAAACAGTTACTCCTATCAATTTTTATCTTTTTACTAAAATTAAAGCTGATAAAATTTCCTACAAAATAGTTAATTGTATTTTTCTTGTAGGACCAAGCATAAGCGAGTTATAGAGATAGATATAAATAATATTTAACAAAAATTTGCTTTAAAATAAAATGTTTGAAATACTGAAATTAAACTAAATTAATTGTGTCTAACACTTTAGTATAGGAAAAAGGAGAAGACATAAAAGTCACCAAAGTCTTCAGAGTCGTTTTTAGTCGTCATATTAATAACAATAACATTAATAATAATAATACTAATAGTACTAAATTTGCTTATATGCAAGCGCTTTATTAAGGTAACAGTTTTTTGGTTTCTTGCTTATATCTCGAAAACAGTTACTCCTATCAATTTTTATGTGTTTACTAAAATTAAAGCTGATAAAATTTCTTACAAAATAGTTATTTGCATTTTTCATGTAGGACTAACCTTAAGCGAGATATAAGTTTGAAAATAATCAATATTTAAAAAAAAAGTGCTTTAACAGAAAATGTCTTGTGATTTAAAATACACTTAATTTATTGGGTCCAATACATTATTAGAAGAAAAAGGAGGTGACTTAAAAGTCACAGAATTCTTCAGAGTCGTTTTTAAATGCTGCATTTTCGTCTTCGTCTCAAACATTGAAAACTGAATTACATTTTTGTTTAGTAACTGTAACAGTTTTCACTTTGGTTTTTTGCTTATATCTCGAAAACTATTATTCCTATCAATTTTTATTTTTCTTTCAAAATTAAAACTGATAAAATTTCCTACAAAATAGTTATTTGCATTTTTCATGTAGGACTAACCATAAGCGAGATATAAGTTTGAAAATAATTAATATTAAAAAAAAGTGCTTTAACAGAAAATGTCTTGTGATTTAAAATACACTTAATTTAATGGGTCCAATACTTTATTAGAATGAAAAGGAGGTGACATAAAAGTAACTGAAGTCTTCAGAGTCGATTTTAAATGGTGCATTTTCGTCTTTGTCTCAAACATTGAATACTGAATTACATTTTTGTTTAGTAACAGTTACAGTTTTCTTATTGGTTTTTTGCTTATATCTCGAAAACAGTTACTCCTATCAATTTTTATCTTTCTTTCAAAATCAAAGCTGATAAAATTTCCTACAAAATAGTTATTGGCATTTTTTTTGTAGGACCAACCATAAGCGAGTTATAGAGTTGGATATAAATAATCTTTAACAAAAATTTGCTTTAAAATAAAATGTTTGAAAAACCGAAATTAAACTAAATTAATTAAGACTAACACTTTAGTTGAGGAAAAAGAAGAAGACATAAAAGTCACCAAAGTTTTGAGAGTTGTTTTAATCGTCATATTAATAACAATAACATTAATAATAATAATACTAATGGTACTAAATTTGCTTATATGCAAGCGCTTTATTAAGGTAACAGTTTATTGGTTTCTTGCTTATATCTCGAAAACAGTTACTCCTATCAATTTTTATCTTTTTACTAAAATTAAAGCTGATAAAATTTCCTACAAAATAGTTATTTGTATTTTTCTTGTAGGACCAAGCATAAGCGAGTTATAGAGATAGATATAAATAATATTTAACAAAAATTTGCTTTAAAATAAAATGTATGAAATACTGAAATTAAACTAAATTAATTGTGTCTAACACTTTAGTATAGGAAAAAGGAGAAGACATAAAAGTCACCAAAGTCTTCAGAGTCGTTTTTAGTCGTCATATTAATAACAATAACATTAATAATAATAATACTAATAGTACTAAATTTGCTTATATGCAAGCGCTTTATTAAGGTAATAGTTTTTTGGTTTCTTGCTTATATCTCGAAAACAGTTACTCCTATCAATTTTTATCTCTTTACTAAAATTAAAGCTGATAAAATTTCCTACAAAATAGTTATTTGCATTTTTCATGTAGGACTAACCATAAGCGAGATATAAGTTTGAAAATAATCAATATTTAAAAAAAAGTGCTTTAACAGAAAATGTCATGTGATTTAAAATACACTTAATTTATTGGGTCCAATACATTATTAGAAGAAAAAGGAGGTGACTTAAAAGTCACAGAAGTCTTCAGAGTCGTTTTTAAATGCTGCATTTTCGTCTTCGTCTCAAACATTGAAAACTGAATTACATATTTGTTTAGTAACTGTAACAGTTTTCACTTTGGTTTTTTGCTTATATCTCGAAAACAATTATTCCTATCAATTTTTATCTTTCTTTCAAAATTAAAGCTGATAAAATTTCCTACAAAATAGTTATTTGCATTTTTCTTGTAGGACCAACCATAAGCGAGTTATAGAGTTGGATATAAATAATCTTTAACAAAAATTTGCTTTAAAATAAAATGTTTGAAAAACCGAAATTAAACTAAATTAATTAAGACTAACACTTTAGTTGAGGAAAAAGGAGAAGACATAAAAGTCACCAAAGTTTTGAGAGTTGTTTTAATCGTCATATTAATAACAATAACATTAATAATAATAATACTAATAGTACTAAATTTGCTTATATGCAAGCGCTTTATTAAGGTAACAGTTTATTGGTTTCTTGCTTATATCTCGAAAACATTTCCTACAAAATAGTTATTGGCATTTTTTTTGTAGGACCAACCATAAGCGAGTTATAGAGTTGGATATAAATAATCTTTAACAAAAATTTGCTTTAAAATAAAATGTTTGAAAAACCGAAATTAAACTAAATTAATTAAGACTAACACTTTAGTTGAGGAAAAAGAAGAAGACATAAAAGTCACCAAAGTTTTGAGAGTTGTTTTAATCGTCATATTAATAACAATAACATTAATAATAATAATACTAATAGTACTAAATTTGCTTATATGCAAGCGCTTTATTAAGGTAACAGTTTATTGGTTTCTTGCTTATATCTCGAAAACAGTTACTCCTATCAATTTTTATCTTTTTACTAAAATTAAAGCTGATAAAATTTCCTACAAAATAGTTATTTGTATTTTTCTTGTAGGACCAAGCATAAGCGAGTTATAGAGATAGATATAAATAATATTTAACAAAAATTTGCTTTAAAATAAAATGTATGAAATACTGAAATTAAACTAAATTAATTGTGTCTAACACTTTAGTATAGGAAAAAGGAGAAGACATAAAAGTCACCAAAGTCTTCAGAGTTGTTTTTAGTCGTCATATTAATAACAATAACATTAATAATAATAATACTAATAGTACTAAATTTGCTTATATGCAAGCGCTTTATTAAGGTAATAGTTTTTTGGTTTCTTGCTTATATCTCGAAAACAGTTACTCCTATCAATTTTTATCTCTTTACTAAAATTAAAGCTGATAAAATTTCCTACAAAATAGTTATTTGCATTTTTCATGTAGGACTAACCATAAGCGAGATATAAGTTTGAAAATAATCAATATTTAAAAAAAAGTGCTTTAACAGAAAATGTCATGTGATTTAAAATACACTTAATTTATTGGGTCCAATACATTATTAGAAGAAAAAGGAGGTGACTTAAAAGTCACAGAAGTCTTCAGAGTCGTTTTTAAATGCTGCATTTTCGTCTTCGTCTCAAACATTGAAAACTGAATTACATTTTTGTTTAGTAACTGTAACAGTTTTCACTTTGGTTTTTTGCTTATATCTCGAAAACAATTATTCCTATCAATTTTTATCTTTCTTTCAAAATTAAAGCTGATAAAATTTCCTACAAAATAGTTATTTGCATTTTTCTTGTAGGACCAACCATAAGCGAGTTATAGAGTTGGATATAAATAATCTTTAACAAAAATTTGCTTTAAAATAAAATGTTTGAAAAACCGAAATTAAACTAAATTAATTAAGACTAACACTTTAGTTGAGGAAAAAGGAGAAGACATAAAAGTCACCAAAATTTTGAGAGTTGTTTTAATCGTCATATTAATAACAATAACATTAATAATAATAATACTAATAGTACTAAATTTGCTTATATGCAAGCGCTTTATTAAGGTAACAGTTTATTGGTTTCTTGCTTATATCTCGAAAACAGTTACTCCTATCAATTTTTATTTTTTTACTAAAATTAAAGCTGATAAAATTTCCTACAAAATAGTTATTTGTATTTTTCTTGTAGGACCAAGCATAAGCGAGTTATAGAGATAGATATAAATAATATTTAACAAAAATTTGCTTTAAAATAAAATGTATGAAATACTGAAATTAAACTAAATTAATTGTGTCTAACACTTTAGTATAGGAAAAAGGAGAAGACATAAAAGTCACCAAAGCCTTCAGAGTCGTTTTTAGTCGTCATATTAAAAACAATAACATTAATAATAATAATACTAATAGTACTAAATTTGCTTATATGCAAGCGCTTTATTAAGGTAACAGTTTTTTGGTTTCTTGCTTATATCTCGAAAACAGTTACTCCGATCAATTTTTATCTGTTTACTAAAATTAAAGCTGATAAAATTTCCTACAAAATAGTTATTTGCATTTTTCATGTAGGACTAACCATAAGCGAGATATAAGTTTGAATATAATCAATATTTAAAAAAAAGTGCTTTAACAGAAAATGTCATGTGATTTAAAATACACTTAATTTATTGAGTCCAATACATTATTAGAAGAAAAAGGAGGTGACTTAAAAGTCACAGAACTCTTCAGAGTCGTTTTTAAATGCTGCATTTTCGTCTTCGTCTCAAACATTGAAAACTGAATTACATTTTTGTTTAGTAACTGTAACAGTTTTCACTTTGGTTTTTTGCTTATATCTCGAAAACAATTATTCCTATCAATTTTTATCTTTCTTTAAAAATTAAAGCTGATAAAATTTCCTACAAAATAGTTATTTGCATTTTTCTTGTAGGACCAACCATAAGCGAGTTATAGAGTTGGATATAAATAATATTTAACAAAAACTTGCTTTAAAATAAAATGTTTGAAAAACTAAAAAATAAAATTTCCTACAAAATAGTAATTTGCATTTTTCATATAGGACTAACCATAAGCGAGATATAAGTTTAAAAATAATTAATATTTAAAAAAAAGTGCTTTAACAGAAAATGTCTTGTAATTTAAAATACACTTAATTTATTGGGTCCAATACTTTATTAGAAGAAAAAGGTGACATAAAAGTCACCAAAGTCTTGAGAGTCGTTCTTAGTCGTCATATCAATAACAATAACATTAATAATAATAATACTAATAGTACTAAATTTGCTTATATGCAAGCGCTTTATTAAGGTAACAGTTTATTGGTTTCTTGCTTATATCTCGAAAACAGTTACTCCTATCAATTTTTATCTTTTTACTAAAATTAAAGCTGATAAAATTTCCTACAAAATAGTTATTTGTATTTTTCTTGTAGGACCAAGCATAAGCGAGTTATAGAGATAGATATAAATAATATTTAACAAAAATTTGCTTTAAAATAGAATGTTTGAAATACTGAAATTAAACTAAATTAATTGTGTCTAACACTTTAGTATAGGAAAAAGGAGAAGTGTATTTAAAATACACTTAATTTATTGGGTCCAATACTTTATTAGAAGAAAAAGGAGGTGACATAAAAGTCACCAAAGTCTTGAGAGTCGTTCTTAGTCGTCATATCAATAACAATAACATTAATAATAATAATACTAATAGTACTAAATTTGCTTATATGCAAGCGCTTTATTAAGGTAACAGTTTATTGGTTTCTTGCTTATATCTCGAAAACAGTTACTCCTATCAATTTTTATCTTTTTACTATAATTAAAGCTGATAAAATTTCCTACAAAATAGTTATTTGTATTTTTCTTGTAGGACCAAGCATAAGCGAGTTATAGAGATAGATATAAATAATAATAACATTAATAATAATAATACTAATAGTACTAAATTTGCTTATATGCAAGCGCTTTATTAAGGTAATAGTTTTTTGGTTTCTTGCTTATATCTCGAAATCAGTTACTCCTATCAATTTTTATCTGTTTACTAAAATTAAAGCTGATAAAATTTCCTACAAAATAGTTATTTGCATTTTTCATGTAGGACTAACCATAAGCGAGATATAAGTTTGAAAATAATCAATATTTAAAAAAAAGTGCTTTAACAGAAAATGTCATGTGATTTAAAATACACTTAATTTATTGGGTCCAATACATTATTAGAAGAAAAAGGAGGTGACTTAAAAGTCACAGAAGTCTTCAGAATCGTTTTTAAATGCTGCATTTTCGTCTTCATCTCAAACATTGAAAACTGAATTACATTTTTGTTTAGTAACTGTAACAGTTTTCACTTTGGTTTTTTGCTTATATCTCGAAAACAATTATTCCTATCAATTTTTATCTTTCTTTCAAAATTAAAGCTGATAAAATTTCCTACAAAATAGTTATTTGCATTTTTCTTGTAGGACCAACCATAAGCGAGTTATAGAGTTGGATATAAATAATATTTAACAAAAACTTGCTTTAAAATAAAATGTTTGAAAAACTAAAAAATAAAATTTCCTACAAAATAGTAATTTGCATTTTTCATATAGGACTAACCATAAGCGAGATATAAGTTTAAAAATAATTAATATTTAAAAAAAAAGTGCTTTAACAGAAAATGTCTTGTGATTTAAAATATACTTAATTTATTGGGTCCAATACTTTATTAGAAGAAAAAGGTGACATAAAAGTCACCAAAGTCTTGAGAGTCGTTCTTAGTCGTCATATCAATAACAATAACATTAATAATAATAATACTAATAGTACTAAATTTGCTTATATGCAAGCGCTTTATTAAGGTAACAGTTTATTGGTTTCTTGCTTATATCTCGAAAACAGTTACTCCTATCAATTTTTATCTTTTTACTAAAATTAAAGCTGATAAAATTTCCTACAAAATAGTTATTTGTATTTTTCTTGTAGGACCAAGCATAAGCGAGTTATAGAGATAGATATAAATAATATTTAACAAAAATTTGCTTTAAAATAAAATGTTTGAAATACTGAAATTAAACTAAATTAATTGTGTCTAACACTTTAGTATAGGAAAAAGGAGAAGACATAAAAGTCACCAAAGTCTTCAGAGTCGTTTTTAGTCGTCATATTAATAACAATAACATTAATAATAATAATACTAATAGTACTAAATTTGCTTATATGCAAGCGCTTTATTAAGGTAACAGTTTTTTGGTTTCTTGCTTATATCTCGAAAACAGTTACTCCTATCAATTTTTATCTGTTTACTAAAATTAAAGCTGATAAAATTTCCTACAAAATAGTTATTTGCATTTTTCATGTAGGACTAACCATAAGCGAGATATAAGTTTGAAAATAATCAATATTTAAAAAAAAGTGCTTTAATAGAAAATGTCATGTGATTTAAAATACACTTAATTTATTGGGTCCAATACATTATTAGAAGAAAAAGGAGGTGACTTAAAAGTCACAGAAGTCTTCAGAGTCGTTTTTAAATGCTGCATTTTCGTCTTCGTCTCAAACATTGAAAACTGAATTACATTTTTGTTCAGTAACAGTTACAGTTTTCTTATTGGTTTTTTGCTTATATCTCGAAAACAGTTACTCCTATTAATTTTTATCTTTTTTTCAAAATTAAAGCTGATAAAATTTCCTACAAAATAGTTATTTGCATTTTTCTTGTAGGATCAACCATAAGCGAGTTATAGAGTTGGATATAAATAATATTTAACAAAAACTTGCTTTAAAATAAAATGTTTGAAAAACTAAAAAATAAAATTTCCTACAAAATAGTAATTTGCATTTTTCATGTAGGACTAACCATAAGCGAGATATAAGTTTAAAAATAATTAATATTTAAAAAAAAAGTGTTTTACAGAAAATGTCTTGTGATTTAAAATACACTTAATTTATTGGGTCCAATACTTTATTAGAAGAAAAAGGAGGTGACATAAAAGTCACCAAAGTTTTGAGAGTCGTTCTTAGTCGTCATATCAATAACAATAACATTAATAATAATAATACTAATAGTACTAAATTTGCTTATATGCAAGCGCTTTATTAAGGTAACAGTTTATTGGTTTCTTGCTTATATCTCGAAAACAGTTACTCCTATCAATTTTTATCTTTTCACTAAAATTAAAGCTGATAAAATTTTCTACAAAATAGTTATTTGTATTTTTCTTGTAGGACCAAGCATAAGCGAGTTATAGAGATAGATATAAATAATATTTAACAAAAATTTGCTTTAAAATAAAATGTTTGAAATACTGAAATTAAACTAAATTAATTGTGTCTAACACTTTAGTATAGGAAAAAGGAGAAGACATAAAAGTCACCAAAGTCTTCAGAGTCGTTTTTAGTCGTCATATTAATAACAATAACATTAATAATAATAATACTAATAGTACTAAATTTGCTTATATGCAAGCGCTTTATTAAGGTAATAGTTTTTTGGTTTCTTGCTTATATCTCGAAAACAGTTACTTCTATCAATTTTTATCTGTTTACTAAAATTAAAGCTGATAAAATTTCCTACAAAATAGTTATTTGCATTTTTCATGTAGGACTAACCATAAGCGAGATATAAGTTTGAAAATAATCAATATTTAAAAAAAAGTGCTTTAACAGAAAATGTCATGTGATTTAAAATACACTTAATTTATTGGGTCCAATACATTATTAGAAGAAAAAGGAGGTGACTTAAAAGTCACAGAAGTCTTCAGAATCGTTTTTAAATGCTGCATTTTCGTCTTCGTCTCAAACATTGAAAACTGAATTACATTTTTGTTTAGTAACTGTAACAGTTTTCATTTTGGTTTTTTGCTTATATCTCGAAAACAATTATTCCTATCAATTTTTATCTTTCTTTCAAAATTAAAGCTGATAAAATTTCCTACAAAATAGTTATTTGCATTTTTCTTGTAGGACCAACCATAAGCGAGTTATAGAGTTGGATATAAATAATATTTAACAAAAACTTGCTTTAAAATAAAATGTTTGAAAAACTAAAAAATAAAATTTCCTACAAAATAGTAATTTGCATTTTTCATATAGGACTAACCATAAGCGAGATATAAGTTTAAAAATAATTAATATTTAAAAAAAAAGTGCTTTAACAGAAAATGTCTTGTGATTTAAAATACACTTAATTTATTGGGTCCAATACTTTATTAGAAGAAAAAGGTGACATAAAAGTCACCAAAGTCTTGAGAGTCGTTCTTAGTCGTCATATCAATAACAATAACATTAATAATAATAATACTAATAGTACTAAATTTGCTTATATGCAAGCGCTTTATTAAGGTAACAGTTTATTGGTTTCTTGCTTATATCTCGAAAACAGTTACTCCTATCAATTTTTATCTTTTTACTAAAATTAAAGCTGATAAAATTTCCTACAAAATAGTTATTTGTACTTTTCTTTTAGGACCAAGCATAAGCGAGTTATAGAGATAGATATAAATAATATTTAACAAAAATTTGCTTTAAAATAGAATGTTTGAAATACTGAAATTAAACTAAATTAATTGTGTCTAACACTTTAGTATAGGAAAAAGGAGAAGACATAAAAGTCACCAAAGTCTTCAGAGTCGTTTTTAGTCGTCATATTAATAACAATAACATTAATAATAATAATACTAATAGTACTAAATTTGCTTATATGCAAGCGCTTTATTAAGGTAACAGTTTTTTGGTTTCTTGCTTATATCTCGAAAACAGTTACTCCTATCAATTTTTATCTGTTTACTAAAATTAAAGCTGATAAAATTTCCTACAAAATAGTTATTTGCATTTTTCATGTAGGACTAACCATAAGCGAGATATAAGTTTGAAAATAATCAATATTTAAAAAAAAGTGCTTTAACAGAAAATGTCATGTGATTTAAAATACACTTAATTTATTGGGTCCAATACATTATTAGAAGAAAAAGGAGGTGACTTAAAAGTCACAGAAGTCTTCAGAGTCGTTTTTAAATGCTGCATTTTCGTCTTCGTCTCAAACATTGAAAACTGAATTACATTTTTGTTCAGTAACAGTTACAGTTTTCTTATTGGTTTTTTGCTTATATCTCGAAAACAGTTACTCCTATTAATTTTTATCTTTTTTTTAAAATTAAAGCTGATAAAATTTCCTACAAAATAGTTATTTGCATTTTTCTTGTAGGATCAACCATAAGCGAGTTATAGAGTTGGATATAAATAATATTTAACAAAAACTTGCTTTAAAATAAAATGTTTGAAAAACTAAAAAATAAAATTTCCTACAAAATAGTAATTTGCATTTTTCATGTAGGACTAACCATAAGCGAGATATAAGTTTAAAAATAATTAATATTTAAAAAAAAAGTGTTTTACAGAAAATGTCTTGTGATTTAAAATACACTTAATTTATTGGGTCCAATACTTTATTAGAAGAAAAAGGAGGTGACATAAAAGTCACCAAAGTCTTGAGAGTCGTTCTTAGTCGTCATATCAATAACAATAACATTAATAATAATAATACTAATAGTACTAAATTTGCTTATATGCAAGCGCTTAATTAAGGTAACAGTTTCTTGCTTATATCTCGAAAACTTACATTTTTGTTCAGTAACTGTAACAGTTTTTACTTTGGTTTTTTGCTTATATCTCGAAAACAATTACTCCTATCAATTTGTATCTTTTTTTCAAAATTAAAGCTGATAAAATTTCCTACAAAATAGTTATTTGCATTTTTTTTGTAAGACCAACCATAAGCGAGTTATAGAGTTGGATATAAATAATCTTTAACAAAAATTTGCTTTAAAATATAATGTTTGAAAAACCGAAATTAAACTAAATTAATTGAGTCTAACACTTTAGTATAGGAAAAAGGAGAAGACATAAAAGTCACCAAAGACTTCAGAGTCGTTTTTAGTCGTCATATTAATAACAATAACATTAATAATAATAATAATGCTGCATTTTCGTCTTCGTCTCAAACATTGAAAACTGAATTATATTTTTGTTCAGTAACAGTTACAGTTTTCTTATTGGTTTCTTGCTTATATCTCGAAAACAGTTACTTCTATCAATTTTTATCTTTTTTTCAAAATTAAAGCTGATAACATTTCCTACAAAATAGTTATTTGCATTTTTTTGTAGGACCAACCATAAGCGAGTTATAGAGTTGGATATAAATAATCTTTAACAAAAATTTTCTTTAAAATAAAATGTTTGAAAAACTAAAATTAAACCAAATTAATTGTGTCTAACACTTTAGTAGAGGAAAAAGGAGAAGACATAAAGGTCACTAAAGTCTTCAGAGTCGTTTTTAGTCGTCATATTAATAACAATAACATTAATAATAATAATACTAATAGTACTAAATTTGCTTATATGCAAGCGCTTAATTAATGTAACAGTTATTTGGTTTCTAGCTTATATCTCGAAAACAGTTACACCTATCAAATTTTATCTTTCTTTCAAAATTAAAGCTGATAAAATTTCCAACAAAGTAATTATTTGCATTTTTCTTGTAGGACCAAGCATAAGCGAGTTATAGAGATGAATATAAATAATTTCTAACAAAAATTTGCTTTAAAATAAAATGTTTGAAAAACTGAAATTAAACTAAATTAATTGTGTCTAACACTTTAGTGGAGGAAAAAGGAGAAGACATAAAAGTCTTTAAAGGTTTCAGAATCGTCTTTAGTCGTCATATTAATAACAATAACATTAATAAACTAATAGTACTAAATTTGCTTATATGCAAACGCTGCATTAAGGTAATAGTTTTTTGGTTTCTTGCTTATATCTCGAAAACAGTTACTCCTATCAATTTTTAACTTTTCACCAAAATTAAAGATGATAAAATTTCCTGCAAAATAGTTATTTGCATTTTTCATGTAGAACAAACCATAAGCGAGATATAAGTTTGAAAATAATTAATAATTAAAAAAAAAATGTGTTTTAACAGAAAATGTCTTGTGATTTAAAATACACTTAATTTATTGGGTCCAATACTTAATTAGAAGAAAAAGGAGGTGCAAATAACTATTTTGTTGGAAATTTTATTAGCTTTAATTGTGAAAGAAAGATAAAATTTGATAGGAGTAACTGTTTTCGAGATATAAGGAAAAAACCAATAAGAAAACTGTACCTGTTACTGAACAAAAATGTAATTCAGTTTTCAATGTTTGAGACGAAGACGAAAATGCAGCGTTATTATTATTATTAATGTTATTGTTATTAATATGACGACTAAAAACGACTCTGAAGGCTTTGGTGACTTTTATGTTTTCTCCTTTTTTCAATATTAAAGTGTTAGACTCAATTAATTTAGTTTAATTTCGGTTTTTCAAACATTATATTTTAAAGCAAATTTTTGTTAAAGATTATTTATATCCAACTCTATAACTCGCTTATGGTTGGTCTTACAAAAGAAATGCAAATAACTATTTTGTAGGAAATTTTATCAGCTTTAATTTTGAAAGAAAGATAAAAATTGATAGGAGTAATTGTTTTCGAGATATAAGCAAAAAACCAAAGTAAAAACTGTTACAGTTACTGAACAAAAATGTAATTCAGTTTTCAATGTTTGAGATGAAGACGAAAATGCAGCATTTAAAAACGACTCTGAAGACTTCAGCGACTTTTATGTCACCTCCTTTTTCTTCTAATAAAGTATTGGACCCAATAAATTAAGTGTATTTTAAATCACAAGACATTTTCTGTTAAAGCACTTTTTTTTAAATATTAATAATTTTTAAACTTATATCTCGCTTATGGTTAGTCTTACATGAAAAATGCAAATAACTATTTTGTAAGAAATTTTATCAGCTTTAATTTTAAAAGAAAGATAAAAATTGATAGGAGTAACTGTTTTCGAGATATAAGCAAAAAACCAATAAGAAAACTGTAACTGTTACTGAACAAAAATGTAATTCAGTTTTCAATGTTTGAGACGAAGACGAAAATGCAACATTTAAAATCGACTCTGAAGACTTCAGTGACTTATATGTCACCTCCTTTTTCTTCTAATAAAGTATTGGACCTAATAAATTAAGTGTATTTTAAATCACAAAACATTTTCTGTTAAAGCACTTTTTTTTTTAAATATTAATTATTTTCAAACTTATATCTCGCTTATGGTTAGTCCTACATGAGAAATGCAAATAACTATTTTGTAGGAAATTTTATCACCTTTAATTTTGGTGAAAAAGTAAAAATTGATAGGAGTAACTGTTTTCGAGATATAAGCAAAAAACAAAAAAACTGTTACCTTAATTAAGCGCTTGCATATAAGCAAATTTAGTACTACTAGTATCGTTATTATAAACGTTATTGTTATTAATATGACGACTAAAGACAACTCTAAGACTTTAGTGACTTTTGTCTCCTCCTTTTTCCTCTACTAAAGTGTTAGACACAATTAATTTAGTTTAATTTCAGTTTTTCAAACATTTTATTTTAAAGCAAATTTTTGTTAAATATTAAAAACTATAAAATGGCTTAGATTGCCTAAAAACACACATCACACATGATCTTTTGCATAGAAATGAGAAAACGCTCATGTAACACACAAAATAAGCTCCATTTTTCCTTATTAAAAGTATTATTATTATTATTACTTTTGTTACTATTACTATTATTATTATTATTATTTATATTGTTATTATTATTATTGTTATTATTATTATTATTAACTTTTGTATAGTAAATGTTTTTATACCAGTTTTAAAATGAGTTATTAATTTTAGACAATTTCTTGCCTAAAAACACAGATCACAGATGATTTCTTGCATACAAATGAGAAAACACTCATATAACACACAAAATAAGCTTCATTTTTGCTTAGAAAACTAAGCTTACTTTCATTACTATTATTATTATTTTTATTATTATTATTGTTATTATTATTATTATTATTATTATTATTATTATTATTGTTATTATTATTATTATTATTATTATTATTATTATTATTATTATTATTATAATTATTATTATTAAAAACCGATTATAACTTTTGTATAGTATTGTTTGTGTACCAGTTTTAAAATGAGTGATTAATTTTAGCCAATTTCTTGCCTAAAAACTATAAAATGGCTAAGATTGCCTAAAAACACTGATCACACATGATCTTTTGCATAGAAATGAGAAAACGCTCATATAACACAAAATAAGCTTCATTTTTGCTTAGAAAACTAAGCTTACTTTTATTACTACTATTATTATTATTATTATTATTATTATTATTATTATTATTATTATTATTATTATTATTATTATTATTAATATTATTATTATTATTATTAATATTATTATTATTAAAAACCGATTATAACTTTTGTATAGTAAATGTTTTTATACCAGTTTTAAAATGAGTTATTAGTTTTAGACAATTTCTTGCCTAAAAACACAGATCACAGATGATCTCTTGCATAGAAATGAGAAAACGCTCAGATAACACAAAATAAGCATCATTTTTGCTTAGAAAAACTAAGCTTTAATTTAGAAAGAAATTCATTATTATAAGTATTATTATCATTATTATTATTATTATTATTATTATTATTATTATTATTATTATTATTATTATTATTATTATTATTATTATTATTATTATTATTATTATTATTATTATTAATATTATTATTATTATTTCATTTATTACTATTGTTATTATTATTATTATTAACTTTTGTATAGTAAATGTTTTTATACCAGTTTTAAAATGAGTTATTAATTTTAGACAATTTCTTGCCTAAAAACACAGATCACAGATGATTTCTTGCATAGAAATGAGAAAACACTCATATAACACACAAAATAAGCTTCATTTTTGCTTAGAAAACTAAGCTTACTTTTATTACTATTATTATTATTATTATTATTATTATTATTATTATTATTATTATTATTATTATTATTATTATTGTTATTATTATTATTATTATTATTATTATTATTAAAAACTTATATTAAACAGACAGAAAACGTCGTATTCTGACACAAAAAAACGAATTACGTTATAGACTTGACGAGAACGGCGTATCTCGGACTCTTATAGGGTCAAAAAGTATCAGTTTGGATTAAAATAAATTATTTTTGTTAACTCTCAGTCTGAATTGTTCATCAGTTCAAACAAAAACGGCTTATTTTAGACGATCTTTTGCTTTGAACAAGAAAACTTACATCGAACAGACTAAAAACGTATTAATCTGGCATAAAAGAGCAATTTATGTATCACTTTAGATAAAGGCAGCTAATCCTATTCGTTTCATTGCTTAAAATAGACAAAATTGTTAATAAATCTAACAAAAACGCTGTATTCTAGCACAAAATACTAATTACAATATAGTTTCGACGAGAATAGCTTATTTGGAATGATTCTATGCTTCCAAACGAGTAAATTTTTATTAAACAGATGCCAAACATCATGTTTTGTCCTATGAAAACATTTTATATTGCAGTTTGTATTAAAACAAAATATTTTCGTTGATTCTTTGTTAGAAGCAGCAAACCTAACATTAAAGAATCTGAAAACTTTGTATTCGGACACAAACCACCGAATTTTGTATCAGTTTAGACAAAAACGGTTGATTTTCGACAATATTTTGCTTTGAACAAGAAAACTTATATCAAACTGACTAAAAACGTCTTATTTTAGCACAAAACAAAAGATTTGCGTTATAGTCTTAAAGCTGATTCATGCCACAGTTTGGATAAAAACCAAATATTTTTGTTAATTTATTGTTACAAACAAGAAACCTTACATCAAAGAAACTGAAAACCCCTTATTCAGGCACAGAAATTCGAATTACGTTTCAGTCTAGACAAAAACTGCTTATTTTAGACGATCTTTTGTCTTGAACACGAAAACTTACATTAAAAAGATTAAAAACGTCTTATTCTGGCTGAAAACTGCAAATTATATATAACTTTAGATAAAAGCAATTTATCCTGATTACTCCTTTACTTAGAATAGAGTAAACTTGTATAAAACTTAATGAAAACTTTAAATTTCGTCTCAAAGAAATAATTTACGTTATAGTTTTGACCAGCACTGTTTATTTCAAACGAATTTATGATTCGAAACTAATGAACTTTTATGGGGCAGATGCAAAACCACATATTACCATATAAAGCGTTGTTTTAAAGCAAAGTATTACCTTTTGCAACAAGAAATTTCACGTCAAAGAAACTGAAAACTTCGTATCCATGCATAAATATCGAATTACGTATCAGTTTAAGCAAATACAGCTTATTTTAAACGATTCCTTGCTATAAACAAGAAAAATTTTATCAAGCATATTGAAAACGTCTTATTCTCGAAAATAAGAGCAAATTATGTATCAGTTTTAACAAAAGCGGATTACTCTGTTTGATTCTATGCTTAGAGTAGAGTAAACTACTATAAAACGTAATGAAAACTCTATATTCAAGCTCAAAAGAACAAATTACGTTATAGTTTTGGCAAAAAAAATATTTCGGACGATTACATACTTCGAAGTAAGCAAACTTTAATTGAACAAGTGCAAAAGCTTTGCTTTAAAATAACGATTTATGTGGTAATATGGTATTTTGCATCTGTCCTATAAAAGTTTACTCGTTTTGCTCCATTGAATCATTCGAAATAAATTATTTTGACACAACAACAACGAAAATAATTTGTTTTTGTTTAAACTGTAACATAAGTCGCTTTTATAAAACGAACTAAGACGTTTGGCATCTGTTTAGTGAAAGTTTTCTCGTTTGGGGGCATAAAATCGTTTGAAATTAAAACTATAACGTAAATTATTTCTTTGTATTACTTTAAAGATTTGCGTTATAGTCTTGACGAGAACTGTTAATTTCAAACGATTCTATGGTTTGAAACCAGTATACTTTCACTGAACAGAGGCAAAACGTCTGATTTCGCCTTTAAAAAACGATTTATGTCACAGTTTGGATTAAAACCAATGATTTTCGTTTATTCATTGTTACAAACAAGAAACCTTACATCAAAGAAACTGAAAACCTCTTATTCAGGCCCAGAAAATCAAATTACGTTTCAGTCTAGACACAAATTGCTTATTTTAGACGACTCTTTCTTTTGAACACGAAAACTTACATTAAAAAGATTAAAAACGTCTTATTCTGGCTCAAAACTGCAAATTATGTATTACTTTGGATAAAAGCAGTTTATCCTGATTACTCCTTTGCTTAGAATATAGCAAACTTGTATAAAACTTAATGAAAACTTTAAATTTCGTCTCAAAGAAATAATTTACGTTATAGTTTTGACCAGAACTGTTAATTTCAAACGATTTTATGCCCCCAAACAAGAAAACTTTCACTAAACAAATGCCAAACGTCTTAGTTCGTTTTATAAAAGCGACTTATGATACAGTTTAAACAAAAACAAATTATTTTCGTTGTTGTTGTGTCAAAATAATTTATTTCGAATGATTCAATGGAGCGAAACGAGTAAACTTTTATAGGACAGATGCAAAATACCATATTACCACATAAATCGTTATTTTAAAGCAAAGTATTAGCTTTTGCACTTGTTCAATTAAAGTTTGCTTACTTCAAAGTATGAAATCGTCCGAAATATTTTTTTTTGCCAAAACTATAACGTAATTTGTTCTTTTGAGCTCGAATATAGAGTTTTCATTACGTTTTATAGTAGTTTACTCTACTCTAAGCATAGAATCAAACAGAGTAATCCGCTTTTGTTAAAACTGATTTTGTGCTAGAATACAGCGTTTTTGTTAGATTTATTAACAATTTTGTCTATTTTAAGCAATGAAACGAATAGGATTAGCTGCCTTTATCTAAAGTGATACATAAATTGCTCTTTTATGCCAGATTAATACGTTTTTAGTCTGTTCGATGTAAGTTTTCTTGTTCAAAGCAAAAGATCGTCTAAAATAAGCCGTTTTTGTTTGAACTGATGAACAATTCAGACTGAGAGTCAACAAAAATAATTTGTTTTAATCCAAACTGATACTTTTTGACCCTATAAGAGTCCTATAAGAGTCCGAGATACGCCGTTCTCGTCAAGTCTATAACGTAATTCGTTTTTATGTGTCAGAATACGACGTTTTCTGTCTGTTTAATATAAGTTTTTATTAATAATAATAATAATAATAACAATAACAATAATAATAATAATAATAATAATAATAATAATAATAATAATAATAATAAAAATAATAATAGTAATAAAAGTAAGCTTAGTTTTCTAAGCAAAAATGAAGCTTATTTTTTGTGTTATATGAGCGTTTTCTCATTTCTATGCAAGAAATCATCTGTGATGTGTTTTTAGGCAAGAAATTGTCTAAAATTAATAACTCATTTTAAAACTGGTATAAAAACATTTACTATACAAAAGTTAATAATAATAATAATAATAATAATAATAATAATAATAATAATAATAATAATAATATAAATAATAATAATAATAGTAATAATAATAATAATAATAATAATAATAATAATAATAGTAATAAAAGTAAGCTTAGTTTTCTAAGCAAAAATGAAGCTTATTTTGTGTGTTATATGAGCGTTTTCTCATTTCTATGCAAGAGATCATCTGAGATTTGTGTTTTTAGGCAAGAAATTGTCTAAAATTAATAACTCATTTTAAAACTGGTATAAAAACATTTACTATACAAAAGTTATAATCGGTTAATAATAATAATAATAATAATAATAATAGTAATAATAAAAATAATAGAAATAATAATAATAATAATAAAAATAATAATAATAGTAGTAATAAAAGTAAGCTAGGTTTTGTAAGCAAAAATAAAGTTTATTTTGTGTTATATGAGCGTTTTCTCATTTCTATGCAAAAGATAATGTGTGATCTGTGTTTTTAGACAATCTAAGCCATTTTATAGTTTTTAGGCAAGAAATTGGCTAAAACTAATCACTCGTTTTAAAACTGATATAAAAACAATACTATACAAAAGTAATAATCGGTTTTTAATAATAATAATTATAATAATAATAATAATAATAATAATAATAATAATAATAACAATAATAATAATAATAATAATAATAATAATAATAATAATAACAATAATATTAATAAAAATAATAATAATAGTAATAAAAGTAAGCTTAGTTTTCTAAGCAAAAATGAAGCTTATTTTGTGTGTTATATGAGTGTTTTCTCATTTCTATGCAAGAAATCATGTGTGATTTGTGTTTTTAGGCAAGAAATTGTCTAAAATTAATAACTCATTTTAAAACTGGTATAAAAACATTTACTATACAAAAGTTAATAATAATAATAATAATAATAATAATAATAATAATAATAATAATAGTAATAGTTACAAAAGTAATAATAATAATAATATTTTTAATAAGGAAAAATGGAGCTTATTTTGTGTTACATGAGCGTTTTCTCATTTCTATGCAAAAGATCATGTGTGATCTGTGTTTTTAGGCAATCTAAGCCATTTTATAGTTTTTAATATTTAACAAAAATTAGCTTTAAAATAAAATGTTTGAAAAACTGAAATTAAACTAAATTAATTGAGTCTAACACTTTAGTAGAGGAAAAACGAGGAGACATAAAAGTCACAAGTCTTAGAGTTGTCTTTAGTCGTCATAATAATAACAATAACATTTATAATAGCAATACTAGTAGTACTAAATTTGCTTATATGCAAGCGCATATTAATTATTAATTAAGGTAACAGTTTTTTTGTTTTTTGCTTATATCTCGAAAACAGTTACTCCAATCAATTTTTACTTTTTCACCAAAATTAAAGGTGATAAAATTTCCTACAAAATAGTTATTTGCATTTTTCATGTAGAACTAACCATAAGCGAGATATAAGTTAAATAATTAATAATTGAAAAAAAGTGTTTTAACAGAGAATGTCTTGTGATTTAAAATACACTTAATTTATTGGGTCCAATACTTTATTAGAAGAAAAAAAGGTGACATAAAAGTCACTGAAGTCTTCAGAGTCGTTTTTAAATGCTGCATTTTCGTCTCAAGTTTTTAGTCGTCAAATTAATAACAATAACATTAATAATAATAATACTAATATTACTAAATTTGCTTATATGCAAGTGCTTAATAAAGGTAACAGTTTCTTGCTTATATCTCGAAAACAGTTACTCTTATCAATTTTTATTTTTTTACTAAAATTAAAGCTGATAAAATTTCCTACAAAATAGTTATTTGCATTTTTCATGTAGGACTAACCATAAGCGAGATATAAGTTTGAAAATAATCAATATTCACAAAAAAAAGTGCTTTAACAGAAAATGTCTTGTGATTTAAAATACACTTAATTTATTGGGTCCAATACTTTATTAGAAAAAAAAGGAAGTGACTTAAAAGTCACTGAAGTCTTCAGAGTCGTTTTTAAATGCTGCATTTTCGTCTTCGTCTCAAACATTGAAAACTGAATTACATTTTTGTTTAGTAACTGTTACAGTTTTCACTTTGGTTTTTTGCTTATATCTCGAAAACAGTTACTCCTATAAATTTTTATCTTTCCTTCAAAATTAAAGCTGATAAAATTTCCTACAAAATAGTTTTTATCATTTTTTTTGTAGGACCAACCATAAGCGAGTTATAGAGTTGGATATAAATAATCTTTAACAAAAATTTGCTTTAAAATAAAATGTTTGAAAAACCGAAATTAAACTAAATTAATTGGGTCTAACACTTTAGTAGAGGAAAAAGGAGGAGACGTAAAAGTCACCAAAGTCTTCAGAGTCGTTTTTAATCGTCATATTAATAACAATAACATTAATAATAATAATACTAATAATACTAAATTTGCTTATATGCAAACGCTTAATTGAGGTAACAGTTTTTTTTAGTTTCTTGATTATATCTCGAAAACAGTTACTCCTATCAATTTTTATCTTTTTACTAAAATTAAAGCTGATAAAATTTCCTACAAAATAGTTATTTGCATTTTTCATGTAGAACTAACCATAAGCGAGATAGAAGTTTGAAAATAATTAATATTTAAAAAAAATGTGCTTTAAGAGAAAATGTCTTGTGATTTAAAATACACTTAATTTATTGGGACCAATACTCTATTAGAAGAAAAAGGAGGTGACATAAAAGTCACTGAAGTCTTCAGAGTCGTTTTTAAATGCTGCATTTTCGTCTTCGTCTCAAACATTGAAAACTGAATTACATTTTTGTTCAGTAACTGTAACAGTTTTCACTTTGGTTTTTTGCTTATATCTCGAAAACAATTACTCCTATCAATTTTTATCTTTCTTTCAAAATTAAAGCTGATAAAATTTCCTACAAAATAGTTATTTGTATTTCTTTTGTAAGACCAACCATAAGCGAGTTATAGAGTTGGATATAAATAATCTTTAACAAAAATTTGCTTTAAAATAAAATGTTTGAAAAACCGAAATTAAACTAAATTAATTGGGTCTAATACTTTAGTATAGGAAAAAGGAGAAGACATAAAAGTCACTAAATGTTTCAGAGTCGTCTTTAGTCGTCATATTAATAACAATAACATTAATAATAATAATACTAATAGTACTAAATTTGCTTATATGCAAGCGCTTTATTAAGGTAACAGTTTTTTGGTTTCTTGCTTATATCTCGAAAACAGTTACTCCTATCAATTTTTACCTTCTTATCAAAATTAAAACTGATAAAATTTCCTACAAAACAGTTATTTCCATTTTTTTGTAGGACCAACCATAAGCGAGTTATAGAGTTGGATATAAATAATCTTTAACAAAAATTTGCTTTAAAATAAAATGTTTGAAAAACCGATATTAAACTAAATTAATTGGGTCTAACACTTTAGTAAGGAAAAAGGAGAAGACATAAAAATCACCAAAGTCTTCAGAGTTGTTTTTAGTACTAAATTTGCTTATATGCAAGCGCTTAATTAAGGTAACAGTTTTTTGGTTTCTTGCTTATATCTCGAAAACAGTTACTCCTATCAATTTTTATCTTTTTACTAAAATTAAAGCTGATAAAATTTCCTACAAAATAGTAATTTGCATTTTTCATGTAGGACTAACCATAAGCGAGATATAAATTTGAAAATAATTAATATTTAAAAAAAAAGTGTTTTAACAGAAAATGTCTTGTGATTTAAAATACACTTAATTTAATGGGTCCAATACTTTATTAGAAGAAAAAGGAGGTGACATAAAAGTCACTGAAGTCTTCAGAGTCGATTTTAAATGCTGCATTTTCGTCTTTGTCTCAAACATTGAAAACTGAATTACATTTTTGTTTAGTAACAGTTACAGTTTTCTTATTGGTTTTTTGCTTATATCTCGAAAACAGTTACTCCTATCAATTTTTATCTTTTTTTCAAAATCAAAGCTGATAAAATTTCCTACAAAATAGTTATTGGCATTTTTTTTGTAGGAGTAACCATAAGCGAGTTATAGAGTTGGATATAAATAATCTTTAACAAAAATTTGCTTTAAAATAAAATGTTTGAAAAACCGAAATTAAACTAAATTAATTAAAACTAACACTTTAGTTGAGGAAAAAGGAGAAGACATAAAAGTCACCAAAGTCTTGAGAGTCGTTTTTAGTCGTCATATTAATAACAATAACATTAATAATAATAATACTAATTGTACTAAATTTGCTTATATGCAAGCGCTTTATTAATGTAACAGTTTTTTGGTTTCTTGCTTATATCTCGAAAACAGTTACTCCTATCAATTTTTATCTTTTTACTAAAATTAAAGCTGATAAAATTTCCTACAAAATAGTTATTTGTATTTTTCTTGTAGGACCAAGCATAAGCGAGTTATAGAGATAGATATAAATAATATTTAACAAAAATTTGCTTTAAAATAAAATGTTTGAAATACTGAAATTAAACTAAATTAATTGTGTCTAACACTTTAGTATAGGAAAAAGGAGAAGACATAAAAGTCACCATAGTCTTCAGAGTCGTTTTTAGTCGTCATATTAATAACAATAACATTAATAATAATAATACTAATAGTACTAAATTTGCTTATATGCAAGCGCTTTATTAAGGTAACAGTTTTTTGGTTTCTTGCTTATATCTCGAAAACAGTTACTCCTATCAATTTTTATCTGTTTACTAAAATTAAAGCTGATAAAATTTCCTACAAAATAGTTATTTGCATTTTTCATGTAAGACTAACTACAAGCGAGATGTAAGTTTGAAAATAATCAATATTTAAAAAAAAAGTGCTTTAACAGAAAATGTCTTGTGATTTGAAATACACTTAATTTATTGGGTCCAATACATTATTAGAAGAAAAAGGAGGTGACTTAAAAATAACAGAAGTATTCAGAGTCGTTTTTAAATGCTGCATTTTTGTCTTCGTCTCAAACATTGAAAACTGAATTACATTTTTGTTTAGTAACTGTAACAGTTTTCACTTTGGTTTTTTGCTTATATCTCGAAAACTATTATTCCTATCAATTTTTATCTTTTTTTCAAAATTAAAGCTGATAAAATTTCCTACAAAATAGTTATTTGCATTTTTCTTGTCGGACGAACCATAAGCGAGTTATAGAGTTGGATATAAATAATATTTAACAAAAACTTGCTTTAAAATTAAATGTTTGAAAAACTAAAAAATAAAATTTCCTACAAAATAGTAATTTGCATTTTTCATGTAGGACTAACCATAAGCGAGATATAAGTTTAAAAATAATTAATATTTAAAAAAAAAAGTGCTTTAACAGAAAATGTCTTGTGATTTAAAATACACTTAATTTATTGGGCCCAATACTTTATTAGAAGAAAAAGGAGGTGACATAAAAGTCACCAAAGTCTTGAGAGTCGTTCTTAGTCGTCATATCAATAACAATAACATTAATAATAATAATAATACTAATAGTACTAAATTTGCTTATATGCAAGCGCTTAATTAAGGTAACAGTTTTTTGCTTATATCTCGAAAACTTACATTTTTGTTCAGTAACTGTAACAGTTTTTACTTTGGTTTTTTGCTTATATCTCGAAAACAATTACTCCTATCAATTTTTATCTTTCTTTCAAAATTAAAGCTGATAAAATTTCCTACAAAATAGTTATTTGCATTTCTTTTGTAAGACCAACCATAAGCGAGTTATAGAGTTGGATATAAATAATCTTTAACAAAAATTTGCTTTAAAATAAAATGTTTGAAAAACCGAAATTAAACTAAATTAATTAAAACTAACACTTTAGTTGAGGAAAAAGGAGAAGACATAAAAGTCACCAAAGTCTTGAGAGTCGTTTTTAGTCGTCATATTAATAACAATAACATTAATAATAATAATACTAATAGTACTAAATTTGCTTATATGCAAGCGCTTTATTAAGGTAACAGTGTTTTGGTTTCTTGCTTATATCTCGAAAACAGTTACTCCTATCAATTTTTATCTTTTTACTAAAATTAAAGCTGATAAAATTTTCTACAAAATAGTTATTTGTATTTTTCTTGTAGGACCAAGCATAAGCGAGTTATAGAGATAGATATAAATAATATTTAACAAAAATTTGCTTTAAAATAAAATGTTTGAAATACTGAAATTAAACTAAATTAATTGTGTCTAACACTTTAGTATAGGAAAAAGGAGAAGACATAAAAGTCACCAAAGTTTTCAGAGTCGTTTTTAGTCGTCATATTAATAACAATAACATTAATAATAATAATACTAATAGTACTAAATTTGCTTATATGCAAGCGCTTTATTAAGGTAACAGTTTTTTGGTTTCTTGCTTATATCTCGAAAACAGTTACTCCTATCAATTTTTATCTGTTTACTAAAACAAAAGCTGATAAAATTTCCTACAAAATAGTTATTTGCATTTTTCATGTAATACTAACCACAAGCGAGATGTAAGTTTGAAAATAATCAATATTTAAAAAAAAAGTGCTTTAACAGAAAATGTCTTGTGATTTGAAATACATTTAATTTATTGGGTCCACTACATTATTAGAAGAAAAAGGAGGTGACTTAAAAGTCACAGAAGTATTCAGAGTCGTTTTTAAATGCTGCATTTTCGTCTTCGTCTCAAACATTGAAAACTGAATTACATTTTTGTTTAGTAACTGTAACAGTTTTCACTTTGGTTTTTTGATTATATCTCCAAAACTATTATTCCTATCAATTTTTATCTTTCTTTCAAAATTAAAGCTGATAAAATTTCCTACAAAATAGTTATTTGCATTTTTCTTGTAGGACGAACCATAAGCGAGTTATAGAGTTGGATATAAATAATATTTAACAAAAACTTGCTTTAAAATTAAATGTTTGAAAAACTAAAAAATAAAATTTCCTACAAAATAGTAATTTGCATTTTTCATGTAGGACTAACCATAAGCGAGATATAAGTTTAAAAATAATTAATATTTAAAAAAAAGTGCTTTAACAGAAAATGTCTTGTGATTTAAAATACACTTAATTTATTGGGTCCAATATTTTATTAGAAGAAAAAGGAGGTGACATAAAAGTCACCAAAGTCTTGAGAGTCGTTCTTAGTCGTCATATCAATAACAATAACATTAATAATAATAATAATACTAATAGTACTAAATTTGCTTATATGCAAGCGCTTAATTAAGGTAACAGTTTCTTGCTTATATCTCGAAAACTTACATTTTTGTTCAGTAACTGTAACAGTTTTTACTTTGGTTTTTTGCTTATATCTCGAAAACAATTACTCCTATCAATTTTTATCTTTCTTTCAAAATTAAAGCTGATAAAATTTCCTACAAAATAATTATTTGCATTTCTTTTGTAAGACCAACCATAAGCGAGTTATAGAGTTGGATATAAATAATCTTTAACAAAAATTTGCTTTAAAATAAAACGTTTGAAAAACCGAAATTAAACTAAATTAATTGAGTCTAACACTTTAGTAGAGGAAAAAGGAGGAGACGTAAAAGTCACCAAAGTCTTCAGAGTCGTTTTTAATCGTCATATTAATAACAATAACATTAATAATAATAATACTAATAATACTAAATTTGCTTATATGCAAACGCTTAATTAAGGTAACAGTTTTTTGGTTTCTTGATTATATCTCGAAAACAGTTACTCCTATCAATTTTTATCTGTTTACTAAAACTAAAGCTGATAAAATTTCCTACAAAATAGTTATTTGCATTTTTCATGTAATACTAACCACAAGCGAGATGTAAGTTTGAAAATAATCAATATTTAAAAAAAAAGTGCTTTAACAGAAAATGTCTTGTGATTTGAAATACACTTAATTTATTGGGTCCAATACATTATTAGAAGAAAAAGGAGGTGACTTAAAAGTCACAGAAGTATTCAGAGTCGTTTTTAAATGCTGCATTTTCGTCTTCGTCTCAAACATTGAAAACTGAATTACATTTTTGTTTAGTAACTGTAACAGTTTTCACTTTGGTTTTTTGCTTATATCTCGAAAACTATTATTCCTATCAATTTTTATCTTTCTTTCAAAATTAAAGCTGATAAAATTTCCTACAAAATAGTTATTTGCATTTTTTTTGTAGGACGAACCATAAGCGAGTTATAGAGTTGGATATAAATAATATTTAACAAAAACTTGCTTTAAAATTAAATGTTTGAAAAACTAAAAAATAAAATTTCCTACAAAATAGTAATTTGCATTTTTCATGTAGGACTAACCATAAGCGAGATATAAGTTTAAAAATAATTAATATTTAAAAAAAAGTGCTTTAACAGAAAATGTCTTGTGATTTAAAATACACTTAATTTATTGGGTCCAATATTTTATTAGAAGAAAAAGGAGGTGACATAAAAGTCACCAAAGTCTTGAGAGTCGTTCTTAGTCGTCATATCAATAACAATAACATTAATAATAATAATAATACTAATAGTACTAAATTTGCTTATATGCAAGCGCTTAATTAAGGTAACAGTTTCTTGCTTATATCTCGAAAACTTACATTTTTGTTCAGTAACTGTAACAGTTTTTACTTTGGTTTTTTGCTTATATCTCGAAAACAATTACTCCTATCAATTTTTATCTTTCTTTCAAAATTAAAGCTGATAAAATTTCCTACAAAATAATTATTTGCATTTCTTTTGTAAGACCAACCATAAGCGAGTTATAGAGTTGGATATAAATAATCTTTAACAAAAATTTGCTTTAAAATAAAACGTTTGAAAAACCGAAATTAAACTAAATTAATTGAGTCTAACACTTTAGTAGAGGAAAAAGGAGGAGACGTAAAAGTCACCAAAGTCTTCAGAGTCGTTTTTAATCGTCATATTAATAACAATAACATTAATAATAATAATACTTTTCATGCTTATATCTCGAAAACAGTTACTCCTATCAATTTTTACCTTTTTTTCAAAATTAAAACTGATAAAATTTCCTACAAAACAGTTATTTCCATTTTTTTGTAGGACCAACCATAAGCGAGTTATAGAGTTGGATATAAATAATCTTTAACAAAAATTTGCTTTAAAATAAAATGTTTGAAAAACCGATATTAAACTAAATTAATTGGGTCTAACACTTTAGTAAGGAAAAAGGAGAAGACATAAAAATCACCAAAGTCTTCAGAGTTGTTTTTAGTACTAAATTTGCTTATATGCAAGCGCTTAATTAAGGTAACAGTTTTTTGGTTTCTTGCTTATATCTCGAAAACAGTTACTCCTATCAATTTTTATCTTTTTACTAAAATTAAAGCTGATAAAATTTCCTACAAAATAGTAATTTGCATTTTTCATGTAGGACTAACCATAAGCGAGATATAAGTTTGAAAATAATTAATATTTAAAAAAAAAGTGTTTTAACAGAAAATGTCTTGTGATTTAAAATACACTTAATTTAATGGGTCCAATACTTTATTAGAAGAAAAAGGAGGTGACATAAAAGTCACTGAAGTCTTCAGAGTCGATTTTAAATGCTGCATTTTCGTCTTTGTCTCAAACATTGAAAACTGAATTACATTTTTGTTTAGTAACAGTTACAGTTTTCTTATTGGTTTTTTGCTTATATCTCGAAAACAGTTACTCCTATCAATTTTTATCTTTTTTTCAAAATCAAAGCTGATAAAATTTCCTACAAAATAGTTATTGGCATTTTTTTTGTAGGACTAACCATAAGCGAGTTATAGAGTTGGATATAAATAATCTTTAACAAAAATTTGCTTTAAAATAAAATGTTTGAAAAACCGAAATTAAACTAAATTAATTAAAACTAACACTTTAGTTGAGGAAAAAGGAGAAGACATAAAAGTCACCAAAGTCTTGAGAGTCGTTTTTAGTCGTCATATTAATAACAATAACATTAATAATAATAATACTAATAGTACTAAATTTGCTTATATGCAAGCGCTTTATTAAGGTAACAGTTTTTTGGTTTCTTGCTTATATCTCGAAAACAGTTACTCCTATCAATTTTTATCTTTCTTTCAAAATTAAAGCTGATAAAATTTCCTACAAAATAGTTATTTGCATTTCTTTTGTAAGACCAACCATAAGCGAGTTATAGAGTTGGATATAAATAATCTTTAACAAAAATTTGCTTTAAAATAAAATGTTTGAAAAACCGAAATTAAACTAAATTAATTAAAACTAACACTTTAGTTGAGGAAAAAGGAGAAGACATAAAAGTCACCAAAGTCTTGAGAGTCGTTCTTAGTCGTCATATCAATAACAATAACATTAATAATAATAATAATACTAATAGTACTAAATTTGCTTATATGCAAGCGCTTAATTAAGGTAACAGTTTTTTGCTTATATCTCGAAAACTTACATTTTTGTTCCGTAACTGTAACAGTTTTTACTTTGGTTTTTTGCTTATATCTCGAAAACAATTACTCCTATCAATTTTTATCTTTCTTTCAAAATTAAAGCTGATAAAATTTCCTACAAAATAGTTATTTGCATTTCTTTTGTAAGACCAACCATAAGCGAGTTATAGAGTTGGATATAAATAATCTTTAACAAAAATTTGCTTTAAAATAAAATGTTTGAAAAACCGAAATTAAACTAAATTAATTAAAACTAACACTTTAGTTGAGGAAAAAGGAGAAGGCATAAAAGTCACCAAAGTCTTGAGAGTCGTTTTTAGTCGTCATATTAATAACAATAACATTAATAATAATAATACTAATAGTACTAAATTTGCTTATATGCAAGCGCTTTATTAAGGTAACAGTGTTTTGGTTTCTTGCTTATATCTCGAAAACAGTTACTCCTATCAATTTTTATCTTTTTACTAAAATTAAAGCTGATAAAATTTTCTACAAAATAGTTATTTGTATTTTTCTTGTAGGACCAAGCATAAGCGAGTTATAGAGATAGATATAAATAATATTTAACAAAAATTTGCTTTAAAATAAAATGTTTGAAATACTGAAATTAAACTAAATTAATTGTGTCTAACACTTTAGTATAGGAAAAAGGAGAAGACATAAAAGTCACCAAAGTTTTCAGAGTCGTTTTTAGTCGTCATATTAATAACAATAACATTAATAATAATAATACTAATAGTACTAAATTTGCTTATATGCAAGCGCTTTATTAAGGTAACAGTTTTTTGGTTTCTTGCTTATATCTCGAAAACAGTTACTCCTATCAATTTTTATCTGTTTACTAAAACTAAAGCTGATAAAATTTTCTACAAAATAGTTATTTGCATTTTTCATGTAATACTAACCACAAGCGAGATGTAAGTTTGAAAATAATCAATATTTAAAAAAAAAGTGCTTTAACAGAAAATGTCTTGTGATTTGAAATACACTTAATTTATTGGGTCCAATACATTATTAGAAGAAAAAGGAGGTGACTTAAAAGTCACAGAAGTATTCAGAGTCGTTTTTAAATGCTGCATTTTCGTCTTCGTCTCAAACATTGAAAACTGAATTACATTTTTGTTTAGTAACTGTAACAGTTTTCACTTTGGTTTTTTGCTTATATCTCGAAAACTATTATTCCTATCAATTTTTATCTTTCTTTCAAAATTAAAGCTGATAAAATTTCCTACAAAATAGTTATTTGCATTTTTCTTGTAGGACGAACCATAAGCGAGTTATAGAGTTGGATATAAATAATATTTAACAAAAACTTGCTTTAAAATTAAATGTTTGAAAAACTAAAAAATAAAATTTCCTACAAAATAGTAATTTGCATTTTTCATGTAGGACTAACCATAAGCGAGATATAAGTTTAAAAATAATTAATATTTAAAAAAAAGTGCTTTAACAGAAAATGTCTTGTGATTTAAAATACACTTAATTTATTGGGTCCAATATTTTATTAGAAGAAAAAGGAGGTGACATAAAAGTCACCAAAGTCTTGAGAGTCGTTCTTAGTCGTCATATCAATAACAATAACATTAATAATAATAATAATACTAATAGTACTAAATTTGCTTATATGCAAGCGCTTAATTAAGGTAACAGTTTCTTGCTTACATCTCGAAAACTTACATTTTTGTTCAGTAACTGTAACAGTTTTTACTTTGGTTTTTTGCTTATATCTCGAAAACAATTACTCCTATCAATTTTTATCTTTCTTTCAAAATTAAAGCTGATAAAATTTCCTAAAAAATAATTATTTGCATTTCTTTTGTAAGACCAACCATAAGCGAGTTATAGAGTTGGATATAAATAATCTTTAACAAAAATTTGCTTTAAAATAAAACGTTTGAAAAACCGAAATTAAACTAAATTAATTGATTCTAACACTTTAGTAGAGGAAAAAGGAGGAGACGTAAAAGTCACCAAAGTCTTCAGAGTCGTTTTTAATCGTCATATTAATAACAATAACATTAATAATAATAATACTAATAATACTAAATTTGCTTATATGCAAACGCTTAATTAAGGTAACAGTTTTTTGGTTTCTTGATTATGTCTCGAAAACAGTTACTCCTATCAATTTTTATCTTTTTACTAAAATTAAAGCTGATAAAATTTCCTACAAAATAGTTATTTGCATTTTTTATGTAGGACTAACCATAAGCGAGATATAAGTTTGAAAATAATTAATATTTAAAAAAAAAGTGCTTTAACAGAAAATGTCTTGTGATTTAAAATACACTTAATTTATTGGGTCCAATACTTTATTAGAAGAAAAAATAGGTGACATAAAAGTGACTGACGTCTTTAGAGTCGTTTTTAAATGCTGCATTTTCGTCTTCGTCTCAAACATTGAAAACTGAATTACATTTTTGTTCAGTAACAGTTACAGTTTTCTTATTGGTTTTTTGCTTATATCTCGAAAACAGTTACTCTTATCAATTTTTATCTTTCTTTTAAAATTAAAGCTGATAAAATTTCCTTCAAAATAGTTATTTGCATTTTTCATGTAAGACTAACCATAAGCGAGATATAAGTTTAAAAATTATTAATATTTAAAAAAAAGTGCTTTAACAGAAAATGTCTTGTGATTTAAAATACACTTAATTTATTGGGTCCAATACTTTATTAGAAGAAAAAGGAGGTGACATAAAAGTCGCTGAAGTCTTCAGAGTCGTTTTTAAATGCTGCATTTTCGTCTTCCTCTCAAACATTGAAAACTGAATTACATTTTTGTTCAGTAACTGTAACAGTTTTTACTTTGGTTTTTTGCTTATATCTCGAAAACAATTACTCCTATCAATTTTTATCTTTCTTTCAAAATTAAAGCTGATAAAATTTCCTACAAAATAGTTATTTGCATTTCTTTTGTAAGACCAACCATAAGCGAGTTATAGAGTTGGATATAAATAATCTTTAACAAAAATTTGCTTTAAAATATAATGTTTGAAAAACCGAAATTAAACTAAATTAATTGAGTCTAACACTTTAATATTGGAAAAAGGAGAAAACATAAAAGTCACCAAAGCCTTCAGAGTCGTTTTTAGTCGTCATATTAATAACAATAACATTAATAATAATAATAACGCTGCATTTTCGTCTTCGTCTCAAACATTGAAAACTGAATTACATTTTTGTTCAGTAACAGGTACAGTTTTCTTATTGGTTTTTTGCTTATATCTCGAAAACAGTTACTCCTATCAATTTTTATCTTTCTTTCAAAATTAAAGCTGATAAAATTTCCTACAAAATAGTTATTTGCATTTTTCTTGTAGGACCAACCATAAGCGAGTTCTAGAGTTAGATATAAATAATATTTAACAAAAACTTGCTTTAAAATAAAATGTTTGAAAAACTAAAATTAAACTAAATTAATTGTGTCAAACACTTTAGTAGAGGAAAAAGGAGAAGTCATAAATGTCACTAAAGGTTTCAGAGTCGTCTTTAGTCGTCATATTAATAACAATAACACTAATAATAATAATATTAATAGTACTAAATTTGCTTACATGCAAACGCTTAATTAAGGTAACAGTTTTTTGCTTTCTTGCTTATATCTCGAAAATAGTTACTTATATCAATTTTTATCTTTTTACTAAAATTAAAGCTGATAAAATTTTCTACAAAATAGTTATTTGCATTTTTCATGTAAGACTAACCATAAGCGAGATATAAGTTTAAAAATTATTAATATTTAAAAAAAAGTGCTTTAACAGAAAATGTCTTGTGATTTAAAATATACTTAATTTATTGGGTCCAATACTTTATTAGAAGAAAAAGGAGGTGACATAAAAGTCGCTGAAGTCTTCAGAGTCGTTTTTAAATGCTGCATTTTCGACTTCGTCTCAAACATTGAAAACTGAATTACATTTTTGTTCAGTAACTGTAACAGTTTTTACTTTGGTTTTTTGCTTATATCTCGAAAACAATTGCCCCTATCAATTTTTATCGTTCTTTCAAAATTAAAGCTGATAAAATTTCCTACAAAATAGTTATTTGCATTTCTTTTGTAAGACCAACCATAAGCGAGTTATAGAGTTGGATATAAATAATCTTTAACAAAAATTTGCTTTAAAATAAAATGTTTGAAAAACTAAAATTAAACTAAATTAATTGTGTCTAACACTTTAGTAGAGAAAAAAGGAGAAGACATAAAGGTCACTAAAGTCTTCAGAGTCGTTTTTAGTCGTCATATTAATAACAATAACATTAATAATAATAATACCAATAGTACTAAATTTGCTTATATGCAAGCGCTTAATTAAGGTAACAGTTTTTTGGTTTCTAGCTTATATCTCGAAAACAGTTACTCCTATCAATTTTTATCTTTTTAATAAAATTAAAGCTGATAAAATTTCCTACAAAATAGTTATTTGCATTTTTCATGTACGACTAACCATAAGCGAGATATAAGTTTGAAAATAATTAATATTTAAAACAAAAGTGCTTTAACAGAAAATGCCTTGTGATTTAAAATATACTTAATTTATTGGGTCCAATACTTTATTAGAAGAAAAAAGAGGTGACATAAAAGTCACTGAAGTCTTCAGAGTCGTTTTTAAATGCTGCATTTTCGTCTTCGTCTAAAACATTGAAAACTGAATTACATTTTTGTTCAGTAACAGTTACAGTTTTCTTATTGGTTTTTTGCTTATTTCTCGAAAACAGTTACACCTATCAAATTTTATCTTTCTTTCAAAATTAAAGCTGATAAAATTTCCAACAAAGTAATTATTTGCATTTTTCTTGTAGGAACAAGCATAAGCGAGTTATAGAGAGGGATATAAATAATATCTAACAAAAATTTGCTTTAAAATAAAATGTTTGAAAAACTGAAATTAAACAAAATTAATTGTGCCTAACACTTTAGTGGAGGAAAAAGGAGAAGACATAAAAGTCCCTAAAGGTTTCAGAATCGTCTTTAGTCGTCATATTAATAACAATAACATTAATAATAATAAAACTAATAGTACTAAATTTGCTTATATGCAAACGCTGAATTAAGGTAATAGTTTTTTGGTTTCTTGCTTATATCTCGAAAACAGTTACTCCTTTCAATTTTTATCTTTTTTCAAAATTAAAGCTGATAACATTTCCTACAAAATAGTTATTTGCATTTTTTTGTAGGACCAACCATAAGCGAGTTATAGAGTTGGATATAAATAATCTTTAACAAAAATTTGCTTTAAAATAAAATGTTTGAAAAACTAAAATTAAACTAAATTAATTGTGTCTAACACTATAGTAAAGGAAAAAAGAGAAGACATAAAGGTCACTAAAGTCTTCAGAGTCGTTTTTAGTCGTCATATTAATAACAATAACATTAATAATAATAAAACTAATAGTACTAAATTTGCTTATATGCAAACGCTGAATTAAGGTAACAGTTTTTTGGTTTCTTGCTTATATCTCGAAAACAGTTACTCCTATCAATTTTTATCCTTTTACTAAAATTAAAGCTGATAAAATTTCCTACAAAATAGTTATTTGTATTTTTCTTGTAGGACCAAGCATAAGCGAGTTATAGAGATAGATATAAATAATATTTAACAAAAATTTGCTTTAAAATAAAATGTTTGAAATACTGAAATTAAACTAAATTAATTTTGTCTAACACTTTAGTATAGGAAAAAGGAGAAGACATAAAAGTCACCAAAGTCTTCAGAGTCGTTTTTAGTCGTCATATTAATAACAATAACATTAATAATAATAATACTAATAGTACTAAATTTGCTTATATGCAAGCGCTTTATTAAGGTAACAGTTTTTTGGATTCTTGCTTATATCTCGAAAACAGTTACTCCTATCAATTTTTATCTTTTTACTAAAATTAAAGCTGATAAAATTTCCTACAAAATAGTTATTTGTATTTTTCTTGTAGGACCAAGCATAAGCGAGTTATAGAGATAGATATAAATAATATTTAACAAAAATTTGCTTTAAAATAAAATGTTTGAAATACTGAAATTAAACTAAATTAATTGTGTCTAACACTTTAGTATAGGAAAAAGGAGAAGACATAAAAGTCGGTATAAAAACATTTACTATACAAAAGTTAATAATAATAATAATAATAATAATAATAGTAATAGTAACAAAAGTAATAATAATAATAATACTTTTAATAAGGAAAAATGGAGCTTATTTTGTGTGTTACCTGAGCGTTTTCTCATTTCTATGCAAAAGATCATGTGTGATGTGTGTTTTTAGGCAATCTAAGCCATTTTATAGTTTTTAATATTTAACAAAAATTTGCTTTAAAATAAAATGTTTGAAAAACTGAAATTAAACTAAATTAATTGTGTCTAACACTTTAGTAGAGGAAAAAGGAGGAGACATAAAAGTCACTAAAGTCTTCAGAGTCGTTTTTAGTCGTCATATTAATAACAATAACATTAATAATAATAATAACGCTGCATTTTCGTCTTCGTCTCAAACATTGAAAACTGAATTACATTTTTGTTCAGTAACAGGTACAGTTTTCTTATTGGTTTTTTGCTTATATCTCGAAAACAGTTACTCCTATCAATTTTTATCTTTCTTTCAAAATTAAAGCTGATAAAATTTCCTACAAAATAGTTATTTGCATTTTTCTTGGAGGACCAACCATAAGCGAGTTCTAGAGTTAGATATAAATAATATTTAACAAAAACTTGCTTTAAAATAAAATGTTTGAAAAACTAAAATTAAACTAAATTAATTGTGTCTAACATTTTAGTAGAGGAAAAAGGAAAAGTCATAAATGTCACTAAAGGTTTCAGAGTCGTCTTTAGTCGTCATATTAATAACAATAACACTAATAATAATAATATTAATAGTACTAAATTTGCTTACATGCAAACGCTTAATTAAGGTAACAGTTTTTTGCTTTCTTGCTTATATCTCGAAAATAGTTACTTATATCAATTTTTATCTTTTTACTAAAATTAAAGCTGATAAAATTTTCTACAAAATAGTTATTTGCATTTTTCATGTAAGACTAACCATAAGCGAGATATAAGTTTAAAAATTATTAATATTTAAAAAAAAGTGCTTTAACAGAAAATGTCTTGTGATTTAAAATATACTTAATTTATTGGGTCCAATACTTTATTAGAAGAAAAAGGAGGTGACATAAAAGTCGCTGAAGTCTTCAGAGTCGTTTTTAAATGCTGCATTTTCGACTTCGTCTCAAACATTGAAAACTGAATTACATTTTTGTTCAGTAACTGTAACAGTTTTTACTTTGGTTTTTTGCTTATATCTCGAAAACAATTACCCCTATCAATTTTTATCTTTCTTTCAAAATTAAAGCTGATAAAATTTCCTACAAAATAGTTATTTGCATTTCTTTTGTAAGACCAACCATAAGCGAGTTATAGAGTTGGATATAAATAATCTTTAACAAAAATTTGCTTTAAAATAAAATGTTTGAAAAACTAAAATTAAACTAAATTAATTGTGTCTAACACTTTAGTAGAGAAAAAAGGAGAAGACATAAAGGTCACTAAAGTCTTCAGAGTCGTTTTTAGTCGTCATATTAATAACAATAACATTAATAATAATAATACCAATAGTACTAAATTTGCTTATATGCAAGCGCTTAATTAAGGTAACAGTTTTTTGGTTTCTAGCTTATATCTCGAAAACAGTTACTCCTATCAATTTTTATCTTTTTAATAAAATTAAAGCTGATAAAATTTCCTACAAAATAGTTATTTGCATTTTTCATGTACGACTAACCATAAGCGAGATATAAGTTTGAAAATAATTAATATTTAAAACAAAAGTGCTTTAACAGAAAATGCCTTGTGATATAAAATATACTTAATTTATTGGGTCCAATACTTTATTAGAAGAAAAAAGAGGTGACATAAAAGTCACTGAAGTCTTCAGAGTCGTTTTTAAATGCTGCATTTTCGTCTTCGTCTAAAACATTGAAAACTGAATTACATTTTTGTTCAGTAACAGTTACAGTTTTCTTATTGGTTTTTTGCTTATTTCTCGAAAACAGTTACACCTATCAAATTTTATCTTTCTTTCAAAATTAAAGCTGATAAAATTTCCAACAAAGTAATTATTTGCATTTTTCTTGTAGGAACAAGCATAAGCGAGTTATAGAGAGGGATATAAATAATATCTAACAAAAATTTGCTTTAAAATAAAATGTTTGAAAAACTGAAATTAAACAAAATTAATTGTGCCTAACACTTTAGTGGAGGAAAAAGGAGAAGACATAAAAGTCCCTAAAGGTTTCAGAATCGTCTTTAGTCGTCATATTAATAACAATAACATTAATAATAATAAAACTAATAGTACTAAATTTGCTTATATGCAAACGCTGAATTAAGGTAATAGTTTTTTGGTTTCTTGCTTATATCTCGAAAACAGTTACTCCTTTCAATTTTTATCTTTTTTCAAAATTAAAGCTGATAACATTTCCTACAAAATAGTTATTTGCATTTTTTTGTAGGACCAACCATAAGCGAGTTATAGAGTTGGATATAAATAATCTTTAACAAAAATTTGCTTTAAAATAAAATGTTTGAAAAACTAAAATTAAACTAAATTAATTGTGTCTAACACTATAGTAGAGGAAAAAGGAGAAGACATAAAGGTCACTAAAGTCTTCAGAGTCGTTTTTAGTCGTCATATTAATAACAATAACATTAATAATAATAAAACTAATAGTACTAAATTTGCTTATATGCAAACGCTGAATTAAGGTAACAGTTTTTTGGTTTCTTGCTTATATCTCGAAAACAGTTACTCCTATCAATTTTTATCCTTTTACTAAAATTAAAGCTGATAAAATTTCCTACAAAATAGTTATTTGTATTTTTCTTGTAGGACCAAGCATAAGCGAGTTATAGAGATAGATATAAATAATATTTAACAAAAATTTGCTTTAAAATAAAATGTTTGAAATACTGAAACTAAACTAAATTAATTGTGTCTAACACTTTAGTATAGGAAAAAGGAGAACACATAAAAGTCACCAAAGTCTTCAGAGTCGTTTTTAGTCGTCATATTAATAACAATAACATTAATAATAATAATACTAATAGTACTAAATTTTTATGTCTCCTCCTTTTTCCTCTACTAAAGTGTTAGACACAATTAATTTAGTTTAATTTCAGTTTTTCAAACATTTTATTTTAAAGCAAATTTTTGTTAAATATTAAAAAATATAAAATGGCTTAGATTGCCTAAAAACACACATCACACATGATCTTTTGCATAGAAATGAGAAAACGCTCAGATAACACAAAATAAGCATCATTTTTGCTTAGAAAAACTAAGCTTTAATTTAGAAAGAAATTTATTATTATAAGTATTATTATCATTATTATTATTATTATTATTATTATTATTATTATTATTATTATTATTATTATTATTATTTCTTTTATTACTATTATTATTATTATTATTATTATTATTATTATTATTATTATTAACTTTTGTATAGTAAATGTTTTTATACCAGTTTTAAAATGAGTTATTAATTTTAGACAATTTCTTTCCTAAAAACACTCATATAACACACAAAATAAGCTTCATTTTTGCTTAGAAAACTAAGCTTACTTTTATTACTATTATTATTATTTTAATTATTATTATTATTATTATTGTTATTATTATTATTATTATTATTATTATTATTATTGTTATTATTATTATTATTATTATTATTATTATTGTTATTATTATTATTATTATTATTATTATTATTATTATTATTAAAAACCGATTATAACTTTTGTATAGTATTGTTTTTATACCATTTTTAAAATGAGTGATTAATTTTAGCCAATTTCTTGCCTAAAAACTATAAAATGGCTTAGATTGCCTAAAAACACAGATCACACATGATATTTTGCATAGAAATGAGAAAACGCTCATATAACACAAAATAAACTTCATTTTTGCTTAGAAAACTAAGCTTACTTTTATTACTACTATTATTATTATTTTTAATATTATTATTATTACTATTATTAGTTTTATTATTTTTATTATTATTATTATTATTATTATTATTATCATTGTTATTATTATTATTATTATTAAAAACTTATATTAAACAGACAGAAAACGTCGTATTCTGACACAAAAAAACGAATTACGTTATAGACTTGACGAGAACGGCGTATCTCGGACTCTTATAGGACTCTTAAAGGGTCAAAAAGTATCAGTTTGGATTAACATAAATTATTTTTGTTGACTCTCAGTCTGAATTGTTCATCAGTTCAAACAAAAACGGATTATTTTAGACGATCTTTTGCTTTGAACAAGAAAACTTACATCGAACAGACTAAAAACGTATTAATCTGGCATAAAAGAGCAATTTATGTATCACTTTAGATAAAGGCAGCTAATCCTATTCGTTTCATTGCTTAAAATAGACAAAATTGTTAATAAATCTAACAAAAACGCTGTATTCTAGCACAAAATACTAATTACATTATAGTATCGACGAGAATAGCTTATTTGGAATGATTCTATGCTTCCAAACGAGTAAATTTTTATTAAACAGATGCCAAACATCATGTTTTGTCCTATAAAGACATTTTATATTGCAGTTTGTATTAAAACAAAATATTTTCGTTGATTCTTTGTTAGAAGCAGCAAACCTAACATTAAAGAATCTGAAAACTTTGTATTCGGACACAAACCACCGAATTTTGTATCAGTTTAGACAAAAACGGTTGATTTTCGACAATATTTTGCTTTGAACAAGAAAATTTATATCAAACTGACTAAAAACGTCTTATTTTAGCACAAAACAAAAGATTTGCGTTATAGTCTTGAAGCTGATTCATGACACAGTTTGGATAAAAACCAATTATTTTTGTTAATTCATTGTTACAAACAAGAAACCTTACATCAAAGAAACTGAAAACCCCTTATTCAGGCACAGAAATTCGAATTACGTTTCAGTCTGGACAAAAGCTGCTTATTTTAGATGATCCTTTGTTTTGAACACGAAAACTTACATTAAAATGATTAAAAACGTCTTATTCTGGCTGAAAACTGCAAATTATATATTACTCTAGATAAAAGCAATTTATCCTGATTACTCCTTTACTTAGAATAGAGTAAACTTGTATAAAACTTAATGAAAACTTTAAATTTAGTCTCAAAGAAATAATTTACGTTATAGTTTTGACCAGCACTGTTTATTTCAAACGAATTTATGATTCGAAACTAATGAACTTTTATGGGGCAGATGCAAAACCACATATTACCATATAAAGCGTTGTTTTAAAGCAAAGTATTACCTTTTGCAACAAGAAATTTCACGTCAAAGAAACTGAAAACTTCGTATCCATGCATAAATATCGAATTACGTATCAGTTTAGGCAAATACAGCTTATTTTAAACGATTCATTGCTATAAACAAGAAAAATTTTATCAAGCATATTGAAAACGTCTTACTCTCGAAAATAAGAGCAAATTATGTATCAGTTTTGACAAAAGCGGATTACTCTGTTTGATTCTATGCTTAGAGTAGAGTAAACTACTATAAAACGTAATGAAAACTCTATATTCAAGCTCAAAAGAACAAATTACGTTATAGTTTTGGCAAAAAAAAAATATTTCGGACGATTACATACTTCGAAGTAAGCAAACTTTAATTGAACAAGTGCAAAAGCTAATACTTTGCTTTAAAATAACGATTTATGTGGTAATATGGTATTTTGCATCTGTCCTATAAAAGTTTACTCGTTTCGCTCCATTGAATCATTCGAAAGAAATTATTTTGACACAACAACAACGAAAATAATTTGTTTTTGTTTAAACTGTAACATAAATCGCTTTTATAAAACGAACTAAGACGTTTGGCATCTGTTTATTGAAAGTTTTCTCGTTTGGGGGCATAAAATCGTTTGAAATTATCAGTTCTGGTCAAAACTATAACGTAAATTATTTCTTTGTATCACTTTAAAGACGAGACTGTTAATTTCAAACGATTCTATGCTTTGAAACCAGTATACTTTCACTGAACAGAGGCAAAACGTCTGATTTCGCCTTTAAAAAACGATTTATGTCACAGTTTGGATTAAAACCAATGATTTTCGTTTATTCATTGTTACAAACAAGAAACCTTACATCAAAGAAACTGAAAACCTCTTATTCAGGCCCAGAAAATCAAATTACGTTTCAGTCTAGACACAAATTGCTTATTTTAGACGATTCTTTCTTTTGAACACGAAAACTTACATTAAAAAGGTTAAAAACGTCTTATTCTGGCTCAAAACTGCAAATTATGTATTACTTTGGATAAAAGCAGTTTATCCTGATTACTCCTTTGCTTAGAATAGAGCAAACTTGTATAAAACTTAATGAAAACTTTAAATTTCGTCTCAAAGAAATAATTTACGTTATAGTTTTGACCAGAACTGTTAATTTCAAACGATTTTATGCCCCCAAACGAGAAAACTTTCACTAAACAAATGCCAAACGTCTTAGTTCGTTTTATAAAAGCGACTTATGTAACAGTTTAAACAAAAACAAATTATTTTCGCTGTTGTTGTGTTAAAATAATTTATTTCGAATGATTCAATGGAGCGAAACGAGTAAACTTTTATAGGACAGATGCAAAATACCATATTACCACATAAATCGTTATTTTAAAGCAAAGTATTAGCTTTTGCACTTGTTCAATTAAAGTTTGCTTACTTCGAAGTATGTAATCGTCCGAAATATTTTTTTTTGCCAAAACTATAACGTAATTTGTTCTTTTGAGCTTGAATATAGAGTTTTCATTACGTTTTATAGTAGTTTACTCTACTCTAAGCATAGAATCAAACAGAGTAATCCGCTTTTGTTAAAACTGATACATAATTTGCTCTTATTTTCGAGAATAAGACGTTTTCAATATGCTTGATAAAATTTTTCTTGTTTATAGCAAGGAAT
>NC_087395.1:9850000-9870000 GCF_031307605.1 Tribolium castaneum | reverse complement strand
TAAATTAAGTGTATTTTAAATCACAAGACATTTTCTGTTAAAGCACTTTTTTTTTAAATATTGATTATTTTCAAACTTATATCTCGCTTATGGTTAGTCCTACATGAAAAATGCAAATAACTATTTTGTAGGAAATTTTATCAGCTTTAATTTTAGTAAACAGATAAAAATTGATAGGAGTAACTGTTTTCGAGATATAAGCAAGAAACCAAAAAACTGTTACCTTAATAAAGCGCTTGCATATAAGCAAATTTAGTACTATTAGTATTATTATTATTAATGTTATTGTTATTAATATGACGACTAAAAACGACTCTGAAGACTTTGGTGACTTTTATGTCTTCTCCTTTTTCCTATACTAAAGTGTTAGTCTTAATTAATTTAGTTTAATTTCGGTTTTTCAAACATTTTATTTTAAAGCAAATTTTTGTTAAAGATTATTTATATCCAACTCTATAACTCGCTTATGGTTGGTCCTACAAAAAAAATGCCAATAACTATTTTGTAGGAAATTTTATCAGCTTTGATTTTGAAAGAAAGATAAAAATTGATAGGAGTAACTGTTTTCGAGATATAAGCAAAAAACCAATAAGAAAACTGTAACTGTTACTAAACAAAAATGTAATTCAGTATTCAATGTTTGAGACAAAGACGAAAATGCAGCATTTAAAATCGACTCTGAAGACTTCAGCGACTTTTATGTCACCTCCTTTTTCTTCTAATAAAGTATTGGACCCATTAAATTAAGTGTATTTTAAATCACAAGACATTTTCTGTTAAAGCACTTTTTTTTTTAATATTAATTATTTTCAAACTTATATCTCGCTTATGGTTAGTCCTACATGAAAAATGCAAACTACTATTTTGTAGGAAATTTTATCAGCTTTAATTTTAGTAAAAAGATAAAAATTGATAGGAGTAACAGTTTTCGAGATATAAGCAAGAAACCAAAAAACTGTTACCTTAATTAAGCGCTTGCATATAAGCAAATTTAGTACTAAAAACAACTCTGAAGACTTTGGTGATTTTTATGTCTTTTCCTTTTTCCTCTACTAAAGTGTTAGACCCAATTAATTTAGTTTAATATCGGTTTTTCAAACATTTTATTTTAAAGCAAATTTTTGTTAAAGATTATTTATATCCAACTCTATAACTCGCTTATGGTTGGTCCTACAAAAAATGGAAATAACTATTTTGTAGGAAATTTTATCAGCTTTAATTTTGAAAGAAAGATAAATTTTGATAGGAGTAACTGTTTTCGAGATATAAGCAAAAAACCAATAAGAAAACTCTAACTGTTACTGAACAAAAATGTAACTCAGTTTTCAATGTTTGAGACGAAGACAAAAATGAAGCATTTATTTAAGAGTCGTTTTTAATCGTCATATTAATAACAATAACATTAATAATAATAATACTAATAATACTAAATTTGCTTATATGCAAACGCTTAATTAAGGTAACAGTTTTTTGGTTTCTTGATTATATCTCGAAAACAGTTACTCCTATCAATTTTTATCTTTTTACTAAAATTAAAGCTGATAAAATTTCCTACAAAATAGTTATTTGCATTTTTCATGTAGGACTAACCATAAGCGAGATATAAGTTTGAAAATAATTATTATTTAAAAAAAAAGTGCTTTAACAGAAAATGTCTTGTGATTTAAAATACACTTAATTTATTGGGTCCAATACTTTATTAGAAGAAAAAGGAGGTGACATAAAAGTCACTGACGTCTTCAGAGTCGTTTTTAAATGCTGCATTTTTGTCTTCGTCTCAAACATTGAAAACTGAGTTACATTTTTGTTCAGTAACAGTTACAGTTTTCTTATTGGTTTTTTGCTTATATCTCGAAAACAGTTACTCCTATCAAATTTTACCTTTCTTTCAAAATTAAAGCTGATAAAATTTTCAACAAAATAGTTATTTACATTTTTCTTGTAGGACCAAGCATAAACGAGTTATAGAGTTGGATATAAATAATATTTAACAAAAATTTGCTTTAAAATAAAATGCTTGAAAAACCGGAATTAAACTAAATTAATTGTGTCTAACACTTTAGTAGAGGAAAAAGGAAAAGACATAAAAGTCACTAAATGTTTCAGAGTCGTCTTTAGTCGCCCTATTAATAACAATAACATTAATAATAATAATACTAATATTACTAAATTTGCTTATATGCAAGCGCTTAATTAAGGTAACAGTTTCTTGCTTATATCTCGAAAACAGTTACTCCTATCAATTTTTATCTTTTTACTAAAATTAAAGCTGATAAAATTTCCTACAAAATAGTTATTTGCATTTTTTATGTAGGACTAACCATAAGCGAGATAGAAGTTTGAAAATAATTAATATTTAAAAAAAAAGTGCTTTAACAGAAAATGTCTTGTGATTTAAAATACACTTAATTTATTGGGACCAATACTCTATTAGAAGAAAAAGGAAGTGACATAAAAGTCACTGAAGTCTTCAGAGTCGTTTTTAAATGCTACATTTTCGTCTTCGTCTCAAACATTGAAAACTGAATTACATTTTTGTTCAGTAACTGTAACAGTTTTCACTTTGGTTTTTTGCTTATATCTCGAAAACAATTACTCCTATCAATTTTTATCTTTCTTTCAAAATTAAAGCTGATAAAATTTCCTACAAAATAGTTATTTGCATTTCTTTTGTAAGACCAACCATAAGCGAGTTATAGAGTTGGATATAAATAATCTTTAACAAAAATTTGCTTTAAAATAAAATGTTTGAAAAACCGAAATTAAACTAAATTAATTGGGTCTAACACTTTAGTATAGGAAAAAGGAGAAGACATAAAAGTCACTAAATGTTTCAGAGTCGTCTTTAGTCGTCATATTAATAACAATAACATTAATAATAATAATACTAATAGTACTAAATTTGCTTATATGCAAGCGCTTTATTAAGGTAACAGTTTTTTGGTTTCTTGCTTATATCTCGAAAACAGTTACTCCTATCAATTTTTACCTTATTTTCAAAATTAAAGCTGATAAAAGTTCCTACAAAATAGTTATTTCCATTTTTTTGTAGGACCAACCATAAGCGAGTTATAGAGTTGGATATAAATAATCTTTAACAAAAATTTGCTTTAAAATAAAATGTTTGAAAAACTGATATTAAACTAAATTAATTGGGTCTAACACTTTAGTAGAGGAAAAAGGAGAAGACATAAAAATCACCAAAGTCTTCAGAGTTGTTTTTAGTACTAAATTTGCTTATATGCAAGCGCTTAATTAAGGTAACAGTTTTTTGGTTTCTTTCTTATATCTCGAAAACAGTTACTCCTATCAATTTTTATCTTTTTACTAAAATTAAAGCTGATAAAATTTCCTACAAAATAGTAATTTGCATTTTTCATGTAGGACTAACCATAAGCGAGATATAAGTTTAAAAATAATTAATATTTAAAAAAAAAGTGCTTTAACAGAAAATGTCTTGTGATTTAAAATACACTTAATTTATTGGGTCCAATACTTTATTAGAAGAAAAAGGAGGTGACATAAAAGTCACCAAAGTCTTGAGAGTCGTTCTTAGTCGTCATATCAATAACAATAACATTAATAATAATAATAATACTAATAGTACTAAATTTGCTTATATGCAAGCGCTTAATTAAGGTAACAGTTTCTTGCTTATATCTCGAAAACTTACATTTTTGTTCAGTAACTGTAACAGTTTTTACTTTGGTTTTTTGCTTATATCTCGAAAACAATTACTCCTATCAATTTTTATCTTTCTTTCAAAATTAAAGCTGATAAAATTTCCTACAAAATAGTTATTTGCATTTCTTTTGTAAGACCAACCATAAGCGAGTTATAGAGTTGGATATAAATAATCTTTAACAAAAATTTGCTTTAAAATATAATGTTTGAAAAACCGAAATTAAATTGAGTCTAACACTTTAGTATAGGAAAAAGGAGAAGACATAAAAGTCACCAAAGTCTTCAAAGTCGTTTTTAGTCGTCATATTAATAACAATAACATTAGTAATAATAATAATGCTGCATTTTCGTCTTCGTCTCAAACATTGAAAACTGAATTACATTTTTGTTCAGTAACAGTTACAGTTTTCTTATTGGTTTTTTGCTTATATCTCGAAAACAGTTACTCCTATCAATTTTTATCTTTCTTTCAAAATTAAAGCTGATAAAATTTCCTACAAAATTGTTATTTGCATTTTTCTTGTAGGACCAACCATAAGCGAGTTATAGAGTTGGATATAAATAATATTTAACAAAAACTTGCTTTAAAATAAAATGTTTGAAAAACTAAAATTAAACTAAATTAATTGTGTCTAACACTTTAGTAGAGGAAAAAGGAGAAGACATAAAGGTCACTAAAGGTTTCAGAGTCGTCTTTTGTCGTCATATTAATAACAATAACATTAATAATAATACTAATAGTACTAAATTTGCTTACATGCAAACGCTTAATTAGGGTAACAGTTTTTTGGTTTCTTGCTTATATCTGGAAAACAGTTACTTATATCAATTTTTATCTTTTTACTAAAATTAAAGCCAATAAAATTTTCTACAAAATAGTTATTTGCATTTTTCATGTAAGACTAACCATAAGCGAGATATAAGTTTAAAAATTATTAATATTTAAAAAAAAAGTGCTTTAACAGAAAATGTCTTGTGATTTAAAATACACTTAATTTATTGGGTCCAATACTTTATTAGAAGAAAAAGGAGGTAACATAAAAGTCGCTGAAGTCTTCAGAGTCGTTTTTAAATGCTGCATTTTCGTCTTCGTCTCAAACATTGAAAACTGAATTACATTTTTGTTCAGTAACTGTAACAGTTTTTACTTTGGTGTTTTGCTTATATCTCCAAAACAATTACTCCTATCAATTTTTATCTCTCTTTCAAAATTAAAGCTGATAAAATTTCCTACAAAATAGTTATTTGCATTTTTCATGTAGGACTAACCATAAGCGAGATATAAGTTTGAAAATTATTAATATTTAAAAAAAAAGTGCTTTAACAGAAAATGTCTTGTGATTTAAAATACACTTAATTTAATGGGTCCAATACTTTATTAGAAGAAAAAGGAGGTGACATAAAAGTCACTGAAGTCTTCAGAGTCGTTTTTAAATGCTGCATTTTCGTCTTCGTCTCAAACATTGAAAACTGAATTACATTTTTGTTCAGTAACTGTAACAGTTTTTACTTTGGTGTTTTGCTTATATCTCCAAAACAATTACTCCTATCAATTTTTATCTCTCTTTCAAAATTAAAGCTGATAAAATTTCCTACAAAATAGTTATTGGCATTTTTTTTGTAGGACCAACCATAAGCGAGTTATAGAGTTGGATATAAATAATCTTTAACAAAAATTTGCTTTAAAATAAAATGTTTGAAATACTGAAATTAAACTAAATTAATTGTGTCTAACACTTTAGTATAGGAAAAAGGAGAAGACATAAAAGTCACCAAAGTCTTCAGAGTCGTTTTTAGTCGTCATATTAATAACAATAAAATTAATAATAATAATACTAATAGTACTAAATTTGCTTATATGCAAGCGCTTTATTAAGGTAACAGTTTTTTGGTTTCTTGCTTATATCTCGAAAACAGATACTCCTATCAATTTTTACCTTTTTACCAAAATTAAAAGTGATAAAATTTCCTACAAAATAGTTATTTGCATTTTTCATGTAGAACTAACCATAAGCGAGATGTAAGTTTGAAAATAATTAATAATTAAAAAAAAATGTGTTTTAACAAAAAATGTCTTGTGATTTAAAATACACTTAATTTATTGGGTCCAATACTTAATTAGAAGAAAAAGGAGGTGACAGTAAATGCTGCATTTTCGTCTTCGTCTGAAACATTGAAAACTGAATTACATTTTTGTTCAGTAACTGTCGTCGATGACGAAAATGCAGCATTTACAAACGACTCTAAAAACTTCAGTGACTTTTATGACATCTCCTTTTTCCTCTACTAAAGTGTTAGTTTAATTTAGTTTAATTTCAGTTTTTTAAACATTTTATTTTAAAGCAAATTTTTGTTAAATATTAATTATATCCAACTCTATAACTCGCTTATGGTTGGTCCTACAAGAAAAATGCAAACAACTATTTTGTAGGAAATTTTATCAGCTTTAATTTTGGATGTAAGATAAAAATTGATTGGAGTAACTGTTTTCGAGATATAAGCAAAAAACAAAAAAACTGTTACCTTAATTAAGCGCTTGCATATAAGCAAATTTAGTACTACTAGTATTGTTATTATTAATGTTATTGTTATTAATATGACGACTAAAGACAACTCTAAGACTTTATTGACTTTTATGTCTCCTCCTTTTTCCTCTACTAAAGTGTTAGACACAATTAATTTAGTTTAATTTCAGTTTTTTAAACATTATATTTTAAAGCAAATTTTTGTTAAATATTATTTATATCCAACTCTATAACTCGCTTATGGTTGGTCCTACAAGAAAAATGCAAATAACGATTTTGTAGTAAATTTTATCAGCTTTAATTTTGAAAAAAAGATAAAAATTGATAGGAGTAACAGTTTTCGAGATATAAGCAAAAAACCAATAAGAAAACTGTAACTGTTACTGAACAAAAATGTAATTCAGTTTTCAATGTTTAAGACGATGACGAAAATGCAGCATTTACAAACGACATTAAGACTTCAGTGACCTATATGTCACCTCTTTTTTCTTCTAATAAAGTATTGGACCCAATAAATTAAGTGTATTTTAAATCACAAGACATTTTTTGTTAAAACACATTTTTTTTTAATTATTAATTATTTTCAAACTTATATCTCGCTTATGGTTAGTCCTACATGAAAAATGCAAATAACTATTTTGTAGAAAATTTTATCAGTTTAATTTTAGTAAAAAGATAAAAATTGATAGGAGTAACTGTTTTCGAGATTTAAGCAAGAAACCAAAAAACTGTTACCTTAATTAAGCGCTTGCCAACTAAATTAAGTGTATTTTAAATCACAAGGCATTTTCTGTTAAAGCACTTTTTTTTAAATATTAATTATTTTCAAACTTATATCTCGCTTATGGTTAGTCCGACATGAAAAATGCAAACTACTATTTTGTAGGAAATTTTATCAGCTTTAATTTTAGTAAAAAGATAATAAAAATTGATTGGAGTAACTGTTTTCGAGATATAAGCAAGAAACCAAAAAACTGTTACCTTAATTAAGCGTTTGCATATAAGCAAATTTAGTACTTTTAGTATTATTATTATTAAATGCAAAAAAAATGCAAAAAACTATTTTGTAGGAAATTTTATCAGTTTTAATTTGAAAGAAAGATAAAAATTGATAGGAGTAAATGTTTTCGAGATATAAGCAAAAAACCAAAGTGAAAACTGTAACAGTTACTGAACAAAAATGTAATTTAGTTTTCAATGTTTAAGACGAAGACGAAAATGCAGCATTTACTGTCACCTCTTTTGTCTACTAATTAAGTATTGGACCCAATAAATTAAGTGTATTTTAAATCACAAGACATTTTCTGTTAAAGCACATTTTTTTTTAATTATTAATTATTTTTAAACTTATATCTCGTTTATGGTTAGTTCTACATGAAAAATGCAAATAACTATTTTGTAGGAAATTTTATCAGCTTTAATTTTAGTGAAAAGGTAAAAATTAATAGGAGTAATTGTTTTCGAGATATAAGCAAGAAACTGTTACCTTAATTAAGCGCTTGCATATAAACAAATTTAGTAATATTATTATTATTATTATTAATGTTATTGTTATTAATATGACGACTAAAAACGACTCTCAAGACTTTGGTGACTTTTATGTCTATTCCTTTTTCCTCAAGTAAAGTGTTAGACAAAATTAATTTAGTTTAATTTCAGTATTTCAAACATTTTATTTTAAAGCAAATTTTTGTTAAATATTATTTATATCTATCTCTATAACTCGCTTATGCTTGGTCCTACAAGAAAAATACAAATAACTATTTTGTAGGAATATTTATCAGCTTTAATTTTAGTAAAAAAATAAAAATTGATAGGAGTAACTGTTTTCGAGATATAAGCAAGAAACCAAAAAACTGTTACCTTAATAAAGCGCTTGCATATAAGCAAATTTAGTACTATTAGTATTATTATTATTAATGTTATTGTTATTAATATGACGACTAAAAACCACTCTCAAAACTTTGGTGACTTTTATGTATTCTCCTTTTTCCTCAACTAAAGTGTTAGTCTTAATTAATTTAGTTTAATTTCGGTTTTTCAAACATTTTATTTTAAAGCAAATTTTTGTTAAAGATTATTTATATCCAACTCTATACCTCGCTTATGGTTGGTCCTACAAAAAAAATGCCAATAACTATTTTGTAGGAAATTTTATCAGCTTTGATTTTGAAAGAAAGATAAAAATTGATAGGAATAACTGTTTTCGAGATATAAGCAAAAAACCAATAAGAAAACTGTAACTGTTACTAAACAAAAATGTAATTCAGTATTCAATGTTTGAGACAAAGACGAAAATGCAGCATTTAAAATCGACTCTGAAGACTTCAGTGACTTTTATGTCACCTCCTTTTTCTTCTAATAATGTATTGGACCCATTAAATTAAGTGTATTTTAAATCACAAGACATTTTCTGTTAAAGCACTTTTTTTTTAAATTTTAATTATTTTCAAACTTATATCTCGCTTATGGTTAGTCCTACATAAAAAATGCAAATAACTATTTTGTAGGAAATTTTATCAGCTTTAATTTTGAAAGAAAGATAAAAATTGATAGTAGTAATTGTTTTCGAGATATAAGCAAAATACTAAAGTAAAAACTGTTACAGTTACTGAACAAAAATGTAATTCAGTTTTCAATGTTTGAGACGAAGACGAAAATGCAGCATTTAAAAACGACTCTGAAGACTTCAGCGACTTTTATGTCACCTCCTTATTCTTCTAATAAAGTATTGGACCCAATAAATTAAGTGTATTTTAAATCACAAGACATTTTCTGTTAAAGCACTTTTTTTTAAATATTAATAATTTTCAAACTTACATCTCGCTTATGGTTAGTCCTACATGAAAAATGCAAATAACTATTTTGTAGGAAATTTTATCAGCTTTAATTTTCATAGAAAGATAAAAATTGATAGTAGTAATTGTTTTCGAGATATAAGCAAAAAACTAAAGTAAAAACTGTTACAGTTACTGAACAAAAATGTAATTCAGTTTTCAATGTTTGAGACGAAGACGAAAATGCAGCATTTAAAAACGACTCTGAAGACTTCAGCGACTTTTATGTCACCTCCTTATTCTTCTAATAAAGTATTGGACCCAATAAATAAGTGTATTTTAAATCACAAGACATTTTCTGTTAAAGCACTTTTTTTTAAATATTAATAATTTTCAAACTTACATCTCGCTTATGGTTAGTCCTACATGAAAAATGCAAATAACTATTTTGTAGGAAATTTTATCAGCTTTAATTTTAGTAAACAGATAAAAATTGATAGGAGTAACTGTTTTCGAGATATAAGCAAGAAACCAAAAAACTGTTACCTTAATAAAGCGCTTGCATATAAGCAAATTTAGTACTATTAGTATTATTATTATTAATGTTATTGTTATTAATATGACGACTAAAAACGACTCTGAAGACTTTGGTGACTTTTATGTCTTCTCCTTTTTCCTATACTAAAGTTTTAGACACAATTAATTTAGTTTAATTTCAGTATTTCAAACATTTTATTTTAAAGCAAATTTTTGTTAAATATTATTTATATCTATCTCTATAACTCGCTTATGCTTGGTCCTACAAGAGAAATACAAATAACTATTTTGTAGGAAATTTTATCAGCTTTAATTTTAGTAAAAAGATAAAAATTGATAGGAGTAACTGTTTTCGAGATATAAGCAAGAAACCAAAAAACTGTTACCTTAATAAAGCGCTTGCATATAAGCAAATTTAGTACTATTAGTATTATTATTATTAATGTTATTGTTATTAATATGACGACTAAAAACCACTCTCAAAACTTTGGTGACTTTTATGTCTTCTCCTTTTTCCTCAACTAAAGTGTTAGTCTTAATTAATTTAGTTTAATTTCGGTTTTTCAAACATTTTATTTTAAAGCAAATTTTTGTTAAAGATTATTTATATCCAACTCTATACCTCGCTTATGGTTGGTCCTACAAAAAAAATGCCAATAACTATTTTGTAAGAAATTTTATCAGCTTTGATTTTAAAAGAAAGATAAAAATTGATAGGAATAACTGTTTTCGAGATATAAGCAAAAAACCAATAAGAAAACTGTAACTGTTACTAAACAAAAATGTAATTCAGTATTCAATGTTTGAGACAAAGACGAAAATGCAGCATTTAAAATCGACTCTGAAGACTTCAGTGACTTTTATGTCACCTCCTTTTTCTTCTAATAATGTATTGGACCCAATAAATTAAGTGTATTTTAAATCACAAGACATTTTCTGTTTAAGCACTTTTTTTTAAATATTAATAATTTTCAAACTTACATCTCGCTTATGGTTAGTCCTACATGAAAAATGCAAATAACTATTTTGTAGGAAATTTTATCAGCTTTAATTTTAGTAAACAGATAAAAATTGATAGGAGTAACTGTTTTCGAGATATAAGCAAGAAACCAAAAAACTGTTACCTTAATAAAGCGCTTGCATATAAGCAAATTTAGTACTATTAGTATTATTATTATTAATGTTATTGTTATAAATATGACGACTAAAAACGACTCTGAAGACTTTGGTGACTTTTATGTCTTCTCCTTTTTCCTATACTAAAGTGTTAGACACAATTAATTTAGTTTAATTTCAGTATTTCAAACATTTTATTTTAAAGCAAATTTTTGTTAAATATTATTTATATCTATCTCTATAACTCGCTTATGCTTGGTCTTACAAGAAAAATACAAATAACTATTTTGTAGGAATTTTTATCAGCTTTAATTTTAGTAAAAAGATAAAAATTGATAGGAGTAACTGTTTTCGAGATATAAGCAAGAAACCAAAAAACTGTTACCTTAATAAAGCGCTTGCATATAAGCAAATTTAGTACTATTAGTATTATTATTATTAATGTTATTGTTATTAATATGACGACTAAAAACGACTCTCAAGACTTTGGTGACTTTTATGTCTTCTCCTTTTTCCTCAACTAAAGTGTTAGTTTTAATTAATTTAGTTTAATTTCGGTTTTTTAAACATTTTATTTTAAAGCAAATTTTTGTTAAAGATTATTTATATCCAACTCTATAACTCGCTTATGGTTAGTCCTACAAAAAAATGACAATAACTATTTTGTAGGAAATTTTATCAGCTTTGATTTTGAAAGAAAGATAAAAATTGATAGGAGTAACTGTTTTCGAGATATAAGCAAAAAACCAATAAGAAAACTGTAACTGTTACTGAACAAAAATGTAATTCAGTTTTCAATGTTTAAGACGATGACGAAAATGCAGCATTTACAAACGACATTAAGACTTCAGTGACCTATATGTCACCTCTTTTTTCTTCTAATAAAGTATTGGACCCAATAAATTAAGTGTATTTTAAATCACAAGACATTTTTTGTTAAAACACATTTTTTTTTAATTATTAATTATTTTCAAACTTATATCTCGCTTATGGTTAGTCCTACATGAAAAATGCAAATAACTATTTTGTAGAAAATTTTATCAGTTTAATTTTAGTAAAAAGATAAAAATTGATAGGAGTAACTGTTTTCGAGATTTAAGCAAGAAACCAAAAAACTGTTACCTTAATTAAGCGCTTGCCAACTAAATTAAGTGTATTTTAAATCACAAGGCATTTTCTGTTAAAGCACTTTTTTTTAAATATTAATTATTTTCAAACTTATATCTCGCTTATGGTTAGTCCGACATGAAAAATGCAAACTACTATTTTGTAGGAAATTTTATCAGCTTTAATTTTAGTAAAAAGATAATAAAAATTGATTGGAGTAACTGTTTTCGAGATATAAGCAAGAAACCAAAAAACTGTTACCTTAATTAAGCGTTTGCATATAAGCAAATTTAGTACTTTTAGTATTATTATTATTAAATGCAAAAAAAATGCAAAAAACTATTTTGTAGGAAATTTTATCAGTTTTAATTTGAAAGAAAGATAAAAATTGATAGGAGTAAATGTTTTCGAGATATAAGCAAAAAACCAAAGTGAAAACTGTAACAGTTACTGAACAAAAATGTAATTTAGTTTTCAATGTTTAAGACGAAGACGAAAATGCAGCATTTACTGTCACCTCTTTTGTCTACTAATTAAGTATTGGACCCAATAAATTAAGTGTATTTTAAATCACAAGACATTTTCTGTTAAAGCACATTTTTTTTTAATTATTAATTATTTTTAAACTTATATCTCGTTTATGGTTAGTTCTACATGAAAAATGCAAATAACTATTTTGTAGGAAATTTTATCAGCTTTAATTTTAGTGAAAAGGTAAAAATTAATAGGAGTAATTGTTTTCGAGATATAAGCAAGAAACTGTTACCTTAATTAAGCGCTTGCATATAAACAAATTTAGTAATATTATTATTATTATTATTAATGTTATTGTTATTAATATGACGACTAAAAACGACTCTCAAGACTTTGGTGACTTTTATGTCTATTCCTTTTTCCTCAAGTAAAGTGTTAGACAAAATTAATTTAGTTTAATTTCAGTATTTCAAACATTTTATTTTAAAGCAAATTTTTGTTAAATATTATTTATATCTATCTCTATAACTCGCTTATGCTTGGTCCTACAAGAAAAATACAAATAACTATTTTGTAGGAATATTTATCAGCTTTAATTTTAGTAAAAAAATAAAAATTGATAGGAGTAACTGTTTTCGAGATATAAGCAAGAAACCAAAAAACTGTTACCTTAATAAAGCGCTTGCATATAAGCAAATTTAGTACTATTAGTATTATTATTATTAATGTTATTGTTATTAATATGACGACTAAAAACCACTCTCAAAACTTTGGTGACTTTTATGTATTCTCCTTTTTCCTCAACTAAAGTGTTAGTCTTAATTAATTTAGTTTAATTTCGGTTTTTCAAACATTTTATTTTAAAGCAAATTTTTGTTAAAGATTATTTATATCCAACTCTATACCTCGCTTATGGTTGGTCCTACAAAAAAAATGCCAATAACTATTTTGTAGGAAATTTTATCAGCTTTGATTTTGAAAGAAAGATAAAAATTGATAGGAATAACTGTTTTCGAGATATAAGCAAAAAACCAATAAGAAAACTGTAACTGTTACTAAACAAAAATGTAATTCAGTATTCAATGTTTGAGACAAAGACGAAAATGCAGCATTTAAAATCGACTCTGAAGACTTCAGTGACTTTTATGTCACCTCCTTTTTCTTCTAATAATGTATTGGACCCATTAAATTAAGTGTATTTTAAATCACAAGACATTTTCTGTTAAAGCACTTTTTTTTTAAATTTTAATTATTTTCAAACTTATATCTCGCTTATGGTTAGTCCTACATAAAAAATGCAAATAACTATTTTGTAGGAAATTTTATCAGCTTTAATTTTGAAAGAAAGATAAAAATTGATAGTAGTAATTGTTTTCGAGATATAAGCAAAATACTAAAGTAAAAACTGTTACAGTTACTGAACAAAAATGTAATTCAGTTTTCAATGTTTGAGACGAAGACGAAAATGCAGCATTTAAAAACGACTCTGAAGACTTCAGCGACTTTTATGTCACCTCCTTATTCTTCTAATAAAGTATTGGACCCAATAAATTAAGTGTATTTTAAATCACAAGACATTTTCTGTTAAAGCACTTTTTTTTAAATATTAATAATTTTCAAACTTACATCTCGCTTATGGTTAGTCCTACATGAAAAATGCAAATAACTATTTTGTAGGAAATTTTATCAGCTTTAATTTTCATAGAAAGATAAAAATTGATAGTAGTAATTGTTTTCGAGATATAAGCAAAAAACTAAAGTAAAAACTGTTACAGTTACTGAACAAAAATGTAATTCAGTTTTCAATGTTTGAGACGAAGACGAAAATGCAGCATTTAAAAACGACTCTGAAGACTTCAGCGACTTTTATGTCACCTCCTTATTCTTCTAATAAAGTATTGGACCCAATAAATAAGTGTATTTTAAATCACAAGACATTTTCTGTTAAAGCACTTTTTTTTAAATATTAATAATTTTCAAACTTACATCTCGCTTATGGTTAGTCCTACATGAAAAATGCAAATAACTATTTTGTAGGAAATTTTATCAGCTTTAATTTTAGTAAACAGATAAAAATTGATAGGAGTAACTGTTTTCGAGATATAAGCAAGAAACCAAAAAACTGTTACCTTAATAAAGCGCTTGCATATAAGCAAATTTAGTACTATTAGTATTATTATTATTAATGTTATTGTTATTAATATGACGACTAAAAACGACTCTGAAGACTTTGGTGACTTTTATGTCTTCTCCTTTTTCCTATACTAAAGTGTTAGACACAATTAATTTAGTTTAATTTCAGTATTTCAAACATTTTATTTTAAAGCAAATTTTTGTTAAATATTATTTATATCTATCTCTATAACTCGCTTATGCTTGGTCTTACAAGAAAAATACAAATAACTATTTTGTAGGAATTTTTATCAGCTTTAATTTTAGTAAAAAGATAAAAATTGATAGGAGTAACTGTTTTCGAGATATAAGCAAGAAACCAAAAAACTGTTACCTTAATAAAGCGCTTGCATATAAGCAAATTTAGTACTATTAGTATTATTATTATTAATGTTATTGTTATTAATATGACGACTAAAAACGACTCTCAAGACTTTGGTGACTTTTATGTCTTCTCCTTTTTCCTCAACTAAAGTGTTAGTTTTAATTAATTTAGTTTAATTTCGGTTTTTTAAACATTTTATTTTAAAGCAAATTTTTGTTAAAGATTATTTATATCCAACTCTATAACTCGCTTATGGTTAGTCCTACAAAAAAATGCCAATAACTATTTTGTAGGAAATTTTATCAGCTTTGATTTTGAAAGAAAGATAAAAATTGATAGGAGTAACTGTTTTCGAGATATAAGCAAAAAACCAATAAGAAAACTGTAACTGTTACTAAACAAAAATGTAATTCAGTTTTCAATGTTTGAGACATAGACGAAAATGCATCATTTAAAATCGACTCTGAAGACTTCAGTGACTTTTATGTCACCTCCTTTTTCTTCTAATAAAGTATTGGACCCATTAAATTAAGTGTATTTTAAATCACAAGACATTTTCTGTTAAAGCACGTTTTTTTTAAATATTAATTATTTTCAAACTTATATCTCGCTTATGGTTAGTCCTACATGAAAAATGCAAATTACTATTTTGTAGGAAATTTTATCAGCTTTAATTTTAGTAAAAAGATAAAAATTGATAGGAGTCACTGTTTTCGAGATATAAGCAAGAAACCAAAAAACTGTTACCTTAATTAAGCGCTTGCATATAAGCAAATTTAGTACTAAAAACAACTCTGAAGACTTTGGTGATTTTTATGTCTTCTCCTTTTTCCTCTACTAAAGTGTTAGACCCAATTAATTTACTTTAATATCGGTTTTTCAAACATTTTATTTTAAAGCAAATTTTTGTTAAAGATTATTTATATCCAACTCTATAACTCGCTTATGGTTGGTCTTACAAAAGAAATGCAAATAACTATTTTGTTGGAAATTTTATCAGCTTTAATTTTGAAAGAAAGATAAAAATTGATAGGAGTAATTGTTTTCGAGATATAAGCAAAAAACCAAAGTGAAAACTGTTACAGTTACTGAACAAAAATGTAATTCAGTTTTCAATGTTTGAGACGAAGACGAAAATGCAGCATTTAAAAACGACTCTGAAGACTTCAGTGACTTTTATGTCACCTCCTTTTTCTTCTAATAGAGTATTGGTCCCAATAAATTAAGTGTATTTTAAATCACAAGACATTTTCTGTTAAAGCACATTTTTTATTATTATTTTTATTATTATTTTTGTTATTATTATTATTATTTCTATTATTATTATTATTATTATTATTATTTATATTATTATTATTATTATTATTATTATTATTATTATTATTATTATTATTATTATTATTATTATTATTAACTTTTGTATAGTAAATGTTTTTATACCAGTTTTAAAATGAGTTATTAATTTTAGACAATTTCTTGCCTAAAAACACAGATCACAGATGATTTCTTGCATAGAAATGAGAAAACGCTCATATAACACACAAAATAAGCTTCATTTTTGCTTAGAAAACTAAGCTTACTTTTATTACTATTATTATTTTTATTATTATTATTATTATTATTATTATTATTATTATTATTATTATTATTATTATTATTATTATTATTATTATTGTTATTGTTATTGTTATTATTATTATTATTATTAAAAACTTATATTAAACAGACAGAAAACGTCGTATTCTGACACATAAAAACGAATTACGTTATAGACTTGACGAGAACGGCGTATCTCGGACTCTTATAGGACTCTTATAGGGTCAAAAAGTATCAGTTTGGATTAAAACAAATTATTTTTGTTGACTCTCAGTCTGAATTGTTCATCAGTTCAAACAAAAACGGCTTATTTTAGACGATCTTTTGCTTTGAACAAGAAAACTTACATCGAATATACTAAAAACGTATTAATCTGGCATAAAAGAGCAATTTATGTATCACTTTGGATAAAGAGAGCTAATCCTTTTCGTTTCATTGCCTAAAATAGACAATTGTTAAAAAATCTAACAAAAACGCTGTATTCTAGCACAAAATACTAATTACATTATAGTTTCGACGAGAATACCTTATTTGGAATGATTCTATGCTTCCAAACGAGTAAATTTTTATTAAACAGATGCCAAACTTCATGTTTTGTCCTATAAAGACATTTTATATTGCAGTTTGTATTAAAACAAAATATTTTCGTTGATTCTTTGTTAGAAGCAGCAAACCTAACATTAAAGAATCTGAAAACTTTGTATTCGGACACAAACCACCGAATTTTGTATCAGTTTAGACAAAAACGGTTGATTTTCGACAATATTTTGCTTTCAACAAGAAAACTTATATCAAACTGACTAAAAACGTCTTATTTTAGCACAAAACAAAAGATTTGCGTTATAGTCTTAAAGCTGATTCACGCCACAGTTTGGATAAAAACCAAATATTTTTGTTAATTCACTGTTACAAACAAGAAACCTTACATCAAGGAAACTGAAAACCCCTTATTCAGGCACAGAAATTCGAATTACGTTTCAGTCTAGACAAAAACTGCTTATTTTAGACGATCTTTTGTCTTGAACACGAAAACTTACATTAAAAAGATTAAAAACGTCTTATTCTGGCTGAAAACTGCAAATTATATATTACTCTTGATAAAAGCAATTTATCCTGATTACTCCTTTGCTTAGAATATAGCAAACTTGTATAAAACTTAATGAAAACTTTAAATTTCGTCTCAAAGAAATAATTTACGTTATAGTTTTGACCAGCACTGTTTATTTCAAACGAATTTATGATTCGAAACTAATGAACTTTTATGGGGCAGATGCAAAACCACATATTACCATACAAAGCGTTGTTTTAAAGCAAAGTATTACCTTTTGCAACAAGAAATTTCACGTCAAAGAAACTGAAAACTTCGTATCCATGCATAAATATCGAATTACGTATCAGTTTAGGCAAATACAGCTTATTTTAAACGATTCCTTGCTATAAACAAGAAAAATTTTATCAATCATATTGAAAACGTCTCATTCTCGAAAATAAGAGCAATTATGTTTCAGTTTTAACAAAAGCGGATTACTCTGTTTGATTCTATGCTTAGAGTAGAGTAAACTACTATAAAACGTAATGAAAACTCTATATTCAAGCTCAAAAGAACAAATTACGTTATAGTTTTGGCAAAAAAAAATATTTCGGACGATTTCATACTTTGAAGTAAGCAAACTTTAATTGAACAAGTGCAAAAGCTAATACTTTGCTTTAAAATAACGATTTATGTGGTAATATGGTATTTTGCATCTGTCCTATAAAAGTATACTCGTTTCGCTCCATTGAATCATTCGAAATAAATTATTTTGACACAACAACAACGAAAATAATTTGTTTTTGTTTAAACTGTATCATAAGTCGCTTTTATAAAACGAACTAAGACGTTTGGCATTTGTTTAGTGAAAGTTTTCTCGTTTGGGGACAAAATCGTTTGAAATTAACAGTTCTGGTCAAAACTATAACGTAAATTATTTCTTTGAGACGAAATTTAAAGTTTTCATTAAGTTTTATACAAGTTTGCTCTATTCTAACCAAAGAAGTAATCAGGATAAACTGCTTTTATCCAAAGTAATACATAATTTGCAGTTTTGAGCCAGAATAAGACGTTTTTAATATTTTTAATGTAAGTTTTCGTGTTCAAAAGAAAGAGTCGTCTAAAATAAGCAATTTGTGTCTAGACTGAAACGTAATTTGATTTTCTGGGCCTGAATAAGAGGTTTTCAGTTTCTTTGATGTAAGGTTTCTTGTTTGTAACAATGAATAAACGAAAATCATTGGTTTTAATCCAAACTGTGACATAAATCGTTTTTTAAAGGCGAAATCAGACGTTTTGCCTCTGTTCAGTGAAAGTATACTGGTTTCAAAGCATAGAATCGTTTGAAATTAACAGTTCTCGTCAAGACTATAACGCAAATCTTTAAAGTGATACAAAGAAATAATTTACGTTATAGTTTCAATTTCAAACGATTTTATGCCCCCAAACGAGAAAACTTTCACTAAACAGATGCCAATCGTCTTAGTTCGTTTTATAAAAGCGACTTATGTTACAGTTTAAACAAAAACAAATTATTTTCGTTGTTGTTGTGTCAAAATAATTTATTTCGAATGATTCAATGGAGCGAAACGAGTAAACTTTTATAGGACAGATGCAAAATACCATATTACCACATAAATCGTTATTTTAAAGCAAAGTATTAGCTTTTGCACTTGTTCAATTAAAGTTTGCTTACTTCGAAGTATGTAATCGTCCGAAATATTTTTTTTTGCCAAATCTATAACGTAATTAGTTCTTTTGAGCTTGAATATAGAGTTTTCATTACGTTTTATAGTAGTTTACTCTACTCTAAGCATAGAATCAAACAGAGTAATCCGCTTTTGTTAAAACTGATACATAATTTGCTCTTATTTTCGAGAATAAGACGTTTTCAATATGCTTGATAAAATTTTTCTTGTTTATAGCAAGGAATCGTTTAAAATAAGCTGTATTTGCTTAAACTGATACGTAATTCGATATTTATGCATGGATACGAAATTTTCAGTTTCTTTGACGTGAAGTTTCTTGTTGCAAAAGGTAATACTTTGCTTTAAAACAACGCTTTATATGGTAATATGTGGTTTTGCATCTGCCCCATAAAAGTTCATTAGTTTCGAATCATAAATTCGTTTGAAATAAACAGTGCTGGTCAAAACTATAACGTAAATTATTTCTTTGAGACGAAATTTAAAGTTTTCATTAAGTTTTATACAAGTTTACTCTATTCTAAGTAAAGGAGTAATCAGGATAAATTGCTTTTATCTAGAGTAATATATAATTTGCAGTTTTCAGGCAGAAAAAGACGTTTTTAATCTTTTTAATGTAAGTTTTCGTGTTCAAGACAAAAGATCGTCTAAAATAAGCAGTTTTTGTCCAGACTGAAACGTAATTCGAATTTCTGTGCCTGAATAAGGGGTGTTCAGTTTCTTTGATGTAAGGTTTCTTGTTTGTAACAATGAATTAACAAAAATATTTGGTTTTTATCCAAACTGTGGCATGAATCAGCTTTAAGACTATAACGCAAATCTTTTGTTTTATGCTAAAATAAGACGTTTTTAGTCAGTTTGATATAAGTTTTCTTGTTCAAAGCAAAATATTGTCGAAAATCAACCTTTTTTGTCTAAACTGATACAAAATTCGGTGGTTTGTGTCCGAAT
>NC_087395.1:9835000-9847500 GCF_031307605.1 Tribolium castaneum | reverse complement strand
ACAGTTTTCTTATTGGTTTTTTGCTTATATCTCGAAAACAGTTACTTCTATCAATTTTTATCTTTCTTTTAAAATTAAAGCTGATAAAATTTCCTACAAAATAGTTATTTGCATTTTTCATGTAAGACTAACCATAAGCGAGATATAAGTTTAAAAATTATTAATATTTAAAAAAAAAGTGCTTTAACAGAAAATGTCTTGTGATTTAAAATACACTTAATTTATTGGGTCCAATACTTTATTAGAAGAAAAAGGAGGTGACATAAAAGTCGCTGAAGTCTTCAGAGTCGTTTTTAAATGCTGCATTTTCGTCTTCGTCTCAAACATTGAAAACTGAATTACATTTTTGTTCAGTAACAGTTACAGTATTCTTATTGGTTTTTTGCTTATATCTCGAAAACAGTTACTCCTATCAATTTTTATCTTTCTTTCAAAATTAAAGCTGATAAAATTTCCTACAAAATAGTTATTTGCATTTCTTTTGTAAGACCAACCATAAGCGAGTTATAGAGTTGGATATAAATAATCTTTAACAAAAATTTGCTTTAAAATATAATGTTTGAAAAACCGAAATTAAACTAAATTAATTGAGTCTAACACTTTAGTATAGGAAAAAGGAGAAGACATAAAAGTCACCAAAGTCTTCAGAGTCGTTTTTAGTCGTAATATTAATAACAATAACATTAATAATAATAATAACGCTGCATTTTCGTCTTCGTCTCAAACATTGAAAACTGAATTACATTTTTGTTCAGTAACAGTTACAGTTTTCTTATTGGTTTTTTGCTTATATCTCGAAAACAGTTACTCCTATCAATTTTTATCTTTTTTTCAAAATTAAAGCTGATAAAATTTCCTACAAAATAGTTATTTGCATTTTTCTTGTAAGACCAACCATAAGCGAGTTATAGAGTTAGATATAAATAATATTTAACAAATGTTATTGTTATTAATATGACGACTAAAGACGACTCTGAAACCTTTAGTGACATTTATGTCTTCTCCTTTTATTATATTTATTTTTATTTATATAATTATTTTGTAGGAAATTTTATCAGCTTTAATTTTAAAAGAAAGATAAAAATTGATAGGAGTAACTGTTTTCGAGATATAAGCAAAAAACCAATAAGAAAACTGTAACTGTTACTGAACAAAAATGTAATTCAGTTTTCAATGTTTGAGACGAAGACGAAAATGCAGCATTTAAAATCGACTCTGAAGACTTCAGTGACTTATATGTCACCTCCTTTTTCTTCTAATAAAGTATTGGACCTAATAAATTAAGTGTATTTTAAATCACAAAACATTTTCTGTTACAGCACCTTTTTTTTAAATATTAATTATTTTCAAACTTATATCTCGCTTATGGTTAGTCCTACATGAGAAATGCAAATAACTATTTTGTAGGAAATTTTATCAGCTTTAATTTTAGTAAAAAGATAAAAATTGATAAGAGTAACTGTTTTCGAGATATAAGCAAGAAACCAAAAAACTGTTACCTTAATTAAGCGATTGCATATAAGCAAATTTAGTACTATTAGTATTATTATTATTAATGTTATTGTTATTAATATGACGACTAAAGACGACTCTGAAACCTTTAGTGACATTTATGTCTTCTCCTTTTATTATATTTATTTTTATTTATATAATTATTTTGTAGGAAATTTTATCAGCTTTAATTTTAAAAGAAAGATAAAAATTGATAGGAGTAACTGTTTTCGAGATATAAGCAAAAAACCAATAAGAAAACTGTAACTGTTACTGAACAAAAATGTAATTCAGTTTTCAATGTTTGAGACGAAGACGAAAATGCAGCATTTAAAATCGACTCTGAAGACTTCAGTGACTTATATGTCACCTCCTTTTTCTTCTAATAAAGTATTGGACCTAATAAATTAAGTGTATTTTAAATCACAAAACATTTTCTGTTAAAGCACTTTTTTTTTAAATATTAATTATTTTCAAACTTATTTCTCGCTTATGGTTAGTCCTACATGAAAAATGCAAATTACTATTTTGTAGGAAACTTTATCAGCTTTAATTTTAGTAAAAAGATAAAAATGGATAGGAGTAACTGTTTTCGAGATGTAAGCAAGAGACCAAAAAACTGTTACCTTAATTAAGCGCTTGCATATAAGCAAATTTAGTACTAAAAACAACTCTGAAGACTTTGGTGACTTTTATGTCTTCTCATTTTTCCTCTACTAAAGTGTTTGACCCAATTAAATTAGTTTAATATCGGTTTTTCAAACATTTTATTTTAAAGCAAATTTTTGTTAAAGATTATTTATATCCAACTCTATAACTCGCTTATGGTTGGTCCTACAAAAAAATGCAAATAACTATTTTGTAGGAAATTTTATCAGCTTTAATTTTGAAAGAAAGATAAAAATTAATAGGAGTAACTGTTTTCGAGATATAAGCAAAAAACCAATAAGAAAACTGTAACTGTTACTGAACAAAAATGTAATTCAGTTTTCAATGTTTGAGACGAAGACGAAAATGCAGCATTATTATTATTATTAATGTTATTGTTATTAATATGACGACTAAAAACGATTCTGAAGTCTTTGGTGACTTTTATGTCTTCTCCTTTTTCCTATACTAAAGTGTTAGACTCAATTAATTTAGTTTAATTTCGGTTTATCAAACATTATATTTTAAAGCAAATTTTTGTTAAAGATTATTTATATCCAACTCTATAACTCGCTTATGGTTGGTCTTACAAAAGAAATGCAAATAACTATTTTGTAGGAAATTTTATCAGCTTTAATTTTGAAAGAAAGATAAAAATTGATAGGAGTAATTGTTTTCGAGATATAAGCAAAAAACCAAAGTAAAAACCGTTACAGTTACTGAACAAAATGTAATTCAGTTTTCAATGTTTGAGACGAAGACGAAAATGAAGCATTTAAAAACGACTCTGAAGACTTCAGCGACTTTTATGTCACCTCCTTTTTCTTCTAATATAGTATTGGACCCAATAAATTAAGTGTATTTTAAATCACAAGACATTTTCTGTTAAAGCACTTTTTTTTTAAATATTAATAATTTTTAAACCTATATCTCGCTTATGCTTAGTCTTACATGAAAAATGCAAATAACTATTTTGTAGAAAATTTTATCAGCTTTAATTTTAGTAAAAAGATAAAAATTGATATAAGTAACTGTTTTCCAGATATAAGCAAGAAACCAAAAAACTGTTACCTTAATTAAGCGTTTGCATGTAAGCAAATTTAGTACTATTAGTATTATTATTAATGTTATTGTTATTAATATGACGACTAAAGACGACTCTGAAACCTTTAGTGACCTTTATGTCTTCTCCTTTTTCCTCTACTAAAGTGTTAGACACAATTAATTTAGTTTAATTTTAGTTTTTCAAACATTTTATTTTAAAGCAAGTTTTTGTTAAATATTATTTATACCCAACTCTATAACTCGCTTATGGTTGGTCGTACAAGAAAAATGTAAATAACTATTTTGTAGGAAATTTTATCAGCTTTAATTTTGAAAAAAAGATAAAAATTGATAGGAGTAACTGTTTTCGAGATATAAGCAAAAAACCAATAAGAAAACTGAAACTGTTACTGAACAAAAATGTAATTCAGTTTTCAATGTTTGAGACGAAGACGAAAATGCAGCATTATTATTATTATTAATGTTATTGTTATTAATATGACAACTAAAAACGACTCTGAAGACTTTGGTGACTTTTATGTCTTCTCCTTTTTCCTATACTAAAGTGTTAGACTCAATTAATTTAGTTTAATTTCGGTTTTTCAAACATTATATTTTAAAGCAAATTTTTGTTAAAGATTATTTATATCCAACTCTATAACTCGCTTATGGTTGGTCTTACAAAAGAAATGCAAATAACTATTTTGTAGGAAATTTTATCAGCTTTAATTTTGAAAGAAAGATAAAAATTGATAGGAGTAATTGTTTTCGAGATATAAGCAAAAAACCAAAGTAAAAACTGTTACAGTTATTGAACAAAAATGTAAGTTTTCGAGATATAAGCAAGAAACTGTTACCTTAATTAAGCGCTTGCATATAAGCAAATTTAGTACTATTAGTATTATTATTATTAATGTTATTGTTATTGATATGACGACTAAGAACGACTCTCAAGACTTTGGTGACTTTTATGTCACCTCCTTTTTCTTCTAATAAAGTATTGTACCCAATAAATTAAGTGTATTTTAAATCACAAGACATTTTCTGTTAAAGCACTTTTTTTTTAAATATTAATTATTTTTAAACTTATATCTCGCTTATGGTTAGTCCTACATGAAAAATGCAAATTACTATTTTGTAGGAAATTTTATTTTTTAGTTTTTCAAACATTTTATTTTAAAGCAAGTTTTTGTTAAATATTATTTATATCCAACTCTATAACTCGCTTATGGTTGGTCCTACAAGAAAAATGCAAATAACTATTTTGTAGGAAATTTTATCAGCTTTAATTATGAAAGAAAGATAAAAATTGATAGGAATAATTGTTTTCGAGATATAAGCAAAAAACCAAAGTGAAAACTGTTACAGTAACTAAACAAAAATGTAATTCAGTTTTCAATGTTTGAGACGAAGACGAAAATGCAGCATTTAAAAACGACTCTGAAGACTTCTGTGACTTTTAAGTCACCTCCTTTTTCTTCTAATAATGTATTGGACCCAAAAAATTAAGTGTATTTTAAATCACAAGACATTTTCAGTTAAAGCACTTTTTTTTTAAATATTGATTATTTTCAAACTTATATCTCGCTTATGGTTAGTCCTACATGAAAAATGCAAATTACTATTTTGTAGGAAATTTTATCAGCTTTAATTTTGGTAAACAGATAAAAATTGATAGGAGTAACTGTTTTCGAGATATAAGCAAGAAACCAAAAAACTGTTACCTTAATAAAGCGCTTGCATATAAGCAAATTTAGTACTATTAGTATTATTATTATTAATGTTATTGTTATTAATATGACGACTAAAAACGACTCTGAAGACTTTGGTGACTTTTATGTCTTCTCCTTTTTCCTATACTAAAGTGTTAGTCTTAATTAATTTAGTTTAATTTCGGTTTTTCAAACATTTTATTTTAAAGCAAATTTTTGTTAAAGATTATTTATATCCAACTCTATAACTCGCTTATGGTTGGTCCTACAAAAAAAATGCCAATAACTATTTTGTAGGAAATTTTATCAGCTTTGATTTTGAAAGAAAGATAAAAATTGATAGGAGTAACTGTTTTCGAGATATAAGCAAAAAACCAATAAGAAAACTGTAACTGTTACTAAACAAAAATGTAATTCAGTATTCAATGTTTGAGACAAAGACGAAAATGCAGCATTTAAAATCGACTCTGAAGACTTCAGTGACTTTTATGTCACCTCCTTTTTCTTCTAATAAAGTATTGGACCCATTAAATTAAGTGTATTTTAAATCACAAGACATTTTCTGTTAAAGCACTTTTTTTTTAAATATTAATTATTTTCAAACTTATATCTCGCTTATGGTTAGTCCTACATGAAAAATGCAAATTACTATTTTGTAGGAAATTTTATCAGCTTTAATTTTAGTAAAAAGATAAAAATTGATAGGAGTAACAGTTTTCGAGATATAAGCAAGAAACCAAAAAACTGTTACCTTAATTAAGCGCTTGCATATAAGCAAATTTAGTACTAAAAACAACTCTGAAGACTTTGGTGATTTTTATGTCTTTTCCTTTTTCCTCTACTAAAGTGTTAGACCCAATTAATTTAGTTTAATATCGGTTTTTCAAACATTTTATTTTAAAGCAAATTTTTGTTAAAGATTATTTATATCCAACTCTATAACTGGCTTATGGTTGGTCCTACAAAAAAATGGAAATAACTATTTTGTAGGAAATTTTATCAGCTTTAATTTTGAAAAAAAGATAAAAATTGATACAAGTAACTGTTTTCGAGATATAAGCAAGAAACCAAAAAACTGTTACCTTAATAAAGAGCTTGCATATAAGCAAATTTAGTACTATTAGTATTATTATTATTAATGTTATTGTTATTAATATGACGACTAAGGACGACTCTGAAACATTTAGTGACTTTTATGTCTTCTCCTTTTTCCTATACTAAAGTGTTAGACCCAATTAATTTAGTTTAATTTCGGTTTTTCAAACATTTTATTTTAAAGCAAATTTTTGTTAAAGATAATTTATATCCAACTCTATAACTCGCTTATGGTTGGTCTTACAAAAGAAATGCAAATAACTATTTTGTAGGAAATTTTATCAGCTTTAATTTTGAAAGAAAGATAAAAATTAATAGGAGTAATTGTTTTCGAGATATAAGCAAAAAACCAAAGTAAAAACCGTTACAGTTACTGAACAAAATGTAATTCAGTTTTCAATGTTTGAGACGAAGACGAAAATGAAGCATTTAAAAACGACTCTGAAGACTTCAGCGACTTTTATGTCACCTCCTTTTACTTCTAATATAGTATTGGACCCAATAAATTAAGTGTATTTTAAATCACAAGACATTTTCTGTTAAAGCACTTTTTTTTTAAATATTAATAATTTTTAAACTTATATCTCGCTTATGCTTAGTCTTACATGAAAAATGCAAATAACTATTTTGTAGAAAATTTTATCAGCTTTAATTTTAGTAAAAAGATAAAAATTGATATAAGTAACTGTTTTCCAGATATAAGCAAGAAACCAAAAAACTGTTACCTTAATTAAGCGTTTGCATGTAAGCAAATTTAGTACTATTAGTATTATTATTAATGTTATTGTTATTAATATGACGACTAAAGACGTCTCTGAAACCTTTAGTGACCTTTATGTCTTCTCCTTTTTCCTCTACTAAAGTGTTAGACACAATTAATTTAGTTTAATTTTAGTTTTTCAAACATTTTATTTTAAAGCAAGTTTTTGTTAAATATTATTTATACCCAACTCTATAACTCGCTTATGGTTGGTCGTACAAGAAAAATGTAAATAACTATTTTGTAGGAAATTTTATCAGCTTTAATTTTGAAAAAAAGATAAAAATTGATAGGAGTAACTGTTTTCGAGATATAAGCAAAAAACCAATAAGAAAACTGAAACTGTTACTGAACAAAAATGTAATTCAGTTTTCAATGTTTGAGACGAAGACGAAAATGCAGCATTATTATTATTATTAATGTTATTGTTATTAATATGACAACTAAAAACGACTCTGAAGACTTTGGTGACTTTTATGTCTTCTCCTTTTTCCTATACTAAAGTGTTAGACTCAATTAATTTAGTTTAATTTCGGTTTTTCAAACATTATATTTTAAAGCAAATTTTTGTTAAAGATTATTTATATCCAACTCTATAACTCGCTTATGGTTGGTCTTACAAAAGAAATGCAAATAACTATTTTGTAGGAAATTTTATCAGCTTTAATTTTGAAAGAAAGATAAAAATTGATAGGAGTAATTGTTTTCGAGATATAAGCAAAAAACCAAAGTAAAAACTGTTACAGTTATTGAACAAAAATGTAAGTTTTCGAGATATAAGCAAGAAACTGTTACCTTAATTAAGCGCTTGCATATAAGCAAATTTAGTACTATTAGTATTATTATTATTAATGTTATTGTTATTGATATGACGACTAAGAACGACTCTCAAGACTTTGGTGACTTTTATGTCACCTCCTTTTTCTTCTAATAAAGTATTGTACCCAATAAATTAAGTGTATTTTAAATCACAAGACATTTTCAGTTAAAGCACTTTTTTTTTAAATATTGATTATTTTCAAACTTATATCTCGCTTATGGTTAGTCCTACATGAAAAATGCAAATTACTATTTTGTAGGAAATTTTATCAGCTTTAATTTTGGTAAACAGATAAAAATTGATAGGAGTAACTGTTTTCGAGATATAAGCAAGAAACCAAAAAACTGTTACCTTAATAAAGCGCTTGCATATAAGCAAATTTAGTACTATTAGTATTATTATTATTAATGTTATTGTTATTAATATGACGACTAAAAACGACTCTGAAGACTTTGGTGACTTTTATGTCACCTCCTTTTTCTTCTAATAAAGTATTGTACCCAATAAATTAAGTGTATTTTAAATCACAAGACATTTTCTGTTAAAGCACTTTTTTTTTAAATATTAATTATTTTTAAACTTATATCTCGCTTATGGTTAGTCCTACATGAAAAATGCAAATTACTATTTTGTAGGAAATTTTATTTTTTAGTTTTTCAAACATTTTATTTTAAAGCAAGTTTTTGTTAAATATTATTTATATCCAACTCTATAACTCGCTTATGGTTGGTCCTACAAGAAAAATGCAAATAACTATTTTGTAGGAAATTTTATCAGCTTTAATTATGAAAGAAAGATAAAAATTGATAGGAATAATTGTTTTCGAGATATAAGCAAAAAACCAAAGTGAAAACTGTTACAGTAACTAAACAAAAATGTAATTCAGTTTTCAATGTTTGAGACGAAGACGAAAATGCAGCATTTAAAAACGACTCTGAAGACTTCTGTGACTTTTAAGTCACCTCCTTTTTCTTCTAATAATGTATTGGACCCAATAAATTAAGTGTATTTTAAATCACAAGACATTTTCAGTTAAAGCACTTTTTTTTTAAATATTGATTATTTTCAAACTTATATCTCGCTTATGGTTAGTCCTACATGAAAAATGCAAATTACTATTTTGTAGGAAATTTTATCAGCTTTAATTTTGGTAAACAGATAAAAATTGATAGGAGTAACTGTTTTCGAGATATAAGCAAGAAACCAAAAAACTGTTACCTTAATAAAGCGCTTGCATATAAGCAAATTTAGTACTATTAGTATTATTATTATTAATGTTATTGTTATTAATATGACGACTAAAAACGACTCTGAAGACTTTGGTGACTTTTATGGAGAAGACATAAAAGTCACCAAAGTCTTCAGAGTCGTTTTTAGTCGTCATATTAATAACAATAACATTAATAATAATAATAATGCTGCATTTTCGTCTTTGTCTCAAACATTGAAAACTGAATTACATTTTTGTTCAGTAACAGTTACTGTTTTCTTATTGGTTTTTTGCTTATATCTCGAAAACAGTTACTCCTATCAATTTTTATCTTTCTTTCAAAATTAAAGCTGATAAAATTTTCCTACAAAATAGTTATTTGCATTTTTCTTGTAGGACCAACCATAAGCGAGTTATAGAGTTGGATATAAATAATATTTAACAAAAACTTGCTTTAAAATAAAATGTTTGAAAAACTAAAATTAAACTAAATTAATTGTGTCTAACACTTTAGTAGAGGAAAAAGGAGAAGACATAAAGGTCACTAAAGGTTTTAGAGTCGTCTTTTGTCGTCATATTAATAACAATAACATTAATAATAATACTAATAGTACTAAATTTGCTTACATGCAAACGCTTAATTAGGGTAACAGTTTTTTGGTTTCTTGCTTATATCTGGAAAACAGTTACTTATATCAATTTTTATCTTTTTACTAAAATTAAAGCTGATAAAATTTTCTACAAAATAGTTATTTGCATTTTTCATGTAAGACTAACCATAAGCGAGATATAAGTTTAAAAATTATTAATATTTAAAAAAAAAGTGCTTTAACAGAAAATGTCTTGTGATTTAAAATACACTTAATTTATTGGGTCCAATACTTTATTAGAAGAAAAAGGAGGTGACATAAAAGTCGCTGAAGTCTTCAGATTCGTTTTTAAATGCTGCATTTTCGTCTTCGTCTCAAACATTGAAAACTGAATTACATTTTTGTTCAGTAACTGTAACAGTTTTTACTTTGGTTTTTTGCTTATATTTCGAAAACAATTACTCCTATCAATTTTTATCTTTCTTTCAAAATTAAAGCTGATAAAATTTCCTACAAAATAGTTATTTGCATTTTTCATGTTGGACTAACCATAAGCGAGATATAGGTTTGAAAATAATTAATATTTAAAAAAAAAGTGCTTTAACAGAAAATGTCTTGTGATTTAAAATACACTTAATTTAATGGGTCCAATACTTTATTAGAAGAAAAAGGAGGTGACATAAAAGTCACTGAAGTCTTCAGAGTCGATTTTAAATGCTGCATTTTCGTCTTTGTCTCAAACATTGAATACTAAATTACATTTTTGTTTAGTAACAGTTACAGTTTTCTTATTGGTTTTTTGCTTATATCTCGAAAACAGTTACTCCTATCAATTTTTATCTTTCTTTCAAAATCAAAGCTGATAAAATTTCCTACAAAATAGTTATTGGCATTTTTTTTGTAGGACCAACCATGAGCGAGTTATAGAGTTGGATATAAATAATCTTTAACAAAAATTTGCTTTAAAATAAAATGTTTGAAAAACCGAAATTAAACTAAATTAATTAAGACTAACACTTTAGTTGAGGAAAAAGGAGAAGACATAAAAGTCACCAAAGTTTCGAGAGTTGTTTTTAGTCGTCATATTAATAACAATAACATTAATAATAATAATAATACTAATAGTACTAAATTTGCTTATAAGCAAGCGCTTTATTAAGGTAACAGTTTATTGTTTCTTGCTTATATCTCGAAAACAGTTACTCCTATCAATTTTTATCTTTTTACTAAAATTAAAGCTGATAAAATTTCCTACAAAATAGTTATTTGTAATTTTCTTGTAGGACCAAGCATAAGCGAGTTATAGAGATAGATATAAATAATATTTAACAAAAATTTGCTTTAAAATAAAATGTTTGAAATACTGAAATTAAACTAAATTAATTGTGTCTAACACTTTAGTATAGAAAAAAGAAGAAGACATAAAAGTCACCAAAGTCTTCAGAGTCGTTTTTAGTCGTCATATTAATAACAATAACATTAATAATAATAATATTAATAGTACTAAATTTGCTTATATGCAAGCGCTTTATTAAGGTATCAGTTTTTTGGTTTCTTGCTTATATCTTGAAAACAGTTACTCTTATCAATTTTTATCTGTTTACTAAAATTAAAGCTGATAAAATTTCCTACAAAATAGTTATTTGCATTTTTCATGTAGGACTAAACATAAGCGAGATATAAGTTTGAAAATAATCAATATTTAAAAAAAAGTGCTTTAACAGAAAATGTCATGTGATTTAAAATACACTTAATTTATTGGGTCCAATACATTATTAGAAGAAAAAGGAGGTGACTTAAAAGTCACAGAAGTCTTCAGAGTCGTTTTTAAATGCTGCATTTTCGTCTTCGTCTCAAACATTGAAAACTGAATTACATTTTTGTTTAGTAACTGTAACAGTTTTCACTTTGGTTTTTTGCTTATATCTCGAAAACAATTATTTCTATCAATTTTTATCTTTCTTGCAAAATTAAAGCTGATAAAATTTCCTACAAAATAGTTATTTGCATTTTTCTTGTAGGACCAACCATAAGCGAGTTATAGAGTTGGATATAAATAATATTTAACAAAAACTTGCTTTAAAATAAAATGTTTGAAAAACTAAAAAATAAAATTTCCTACAAAATAGTAATTTGCATTTTTCATATAGGACTAACCATAAGCGAGATATAAGTTTAAAAATAATTAAAATTAAAAAAAAAAGTGCTTTAACAGAAAATGTCTTGTGATTTAAAATACACTTAATTTATTGGGTCCAATACTTTATTAGAAGAAAAATCAGGTGACATAAAAGTCACCAAAGCTTTGAGAGTCGTTCTTAGTCGTCATATCAATAACAATAACATTAATAATAATAATACTAATAGTACTAAATTTGCTTATATGCAAGCGCTTAATTAAGGTAACAGTTTCTTGCTTATATCTCGAAAACTTACATTTTTGTTTAGTAACTGTAACAGTTTTTACTTTGGTTTTTTGCTTATATTTCGAAAACAATTACTCCTATCAATTTTTATCTTTCTTTCAAAATTAAAGCTGATAAAATTTCTTACAAAATAGTTATTTGCATTTTTCTTGTAGGACCAACCATAAGCGAGTTATAGAGTTGGATATAAATAATATTTAACAATAACTTGCTTTAAAATAAAATGTTTGAAAAACTAAAATTAAACTAAATTAATTGTGTCTAACACTTTAGTAGAGGAAAAAGGAGAAGACATAAAGGTCACTAAAGGTTTCAGAGTCGTCTTTAGTCGTCATATTAATAACAATAACATTAATAATAATACTAATAGTACTAAATTTGCTTACATGCAAACGCTTAATTAAGATAACAGTTTTTTGGTTTCTTGCTTATATCTGGAAAACAGTTACTTATATCAATTTTTATCTTTTTACTAAAATTAAAGCTGATAAAATTTTCTACAAAATAGTTATTTGCATTTTTCATGTAAGACTAAGCATAAGCGAGATATAAGTTTAAAAATTATTAATATTTAAAAAAAAAGTGCTTTAACAGAAAATGTCTTGTGATTTAAAATACACTTAATTTATTGGGTCCAATACTATATTAGAAGAAAAAGGAGGTGACATAAAAGTCGCTGAAGTCTTCAGAGTCGTTTTTAAATG